>NW_024581133.1:11502272-11637272 GCF_017639235.1 Corvus kubaryi | reverse complement strand
TCAATAGGGATGATTTGGAGCTTCTTTACATTAGAGCACAGGAAGAGGCGATCCAGGTTTTTATCCAAACACATCATCACTCACATTTCCTTACTGGAAAAATAGGTCTTGTCACAGAAAGGAATAGAGGTGGGGTCACACGGAGCGGCCCCAACACAGATATGATTACATCCAATTTCAGAGCAAGATTTAAAATATCATTTCTAATAAAAGCACTCAGCCCTCCTAATGAAAAATCAAGCAACACAAATCCAAGTGTTAGGGAATTGTCCCTGTGACACTGGAGGCTCCGCCGGAGCCCAGCCCGGCCCCAGCGAGGCAGAGCCGTGGCCTCACTCACACACACATCGTTACCAGCCTTTATTACACAATTCTGATGGCAACATATTATTTGGAGATCATCTTCATAAATTTTGCATTAAGGTAGCTGTGCCACTACCTGGAATTGATTCAAAATGCTTAAGACACTCAATTACTTTTTAACACTGTTACCCGGTGTAACGACATCGCCGCTGTTTCCCTTGCATTTGATGATGCAACATCATTGTAATTGATTCATTTTCTCAATTAAATAAAGCTCCTGTGCTCTCCTCTCTGCAATGCCACCGAGACTCCCCAGTTAGATGGATTACCTCTTCTCCCTGCCTCGGATAAATTGCTGGCGAGGCCACGCTCTGCTCCTCCCTTCCCTCCATGAGCAAACACAATGCTGCAGCCGTATTTTTCAAGTTGGGAGCGGGGCTGAACTTTGCTGTATTTATATTAGGCAGATTTTTCACTGCTAGAACCACGGTGTTTACCTTTTTCCCAGCTCCCATTACGGGGCAGCCTCGGCGACCATAAACCAAAGCCAAGCACCGACAACTTTATGGCCAGTGCTTCTCCACTTGCCCACAGTTCAGGGAAAAGGGAAGCAGCAGCTTTACTGAACATTAACAACTCTTTTAAAAGAACTCATCATAAAATGTTGTCTCTTTTTTTCCTCCTCCCCTAAGCACCAGGCTTTTGTGCATTGCTGGGAAACGAGAGGTTTAGGAGGCAGGTTCGTCTTGAGGGATCCAAGTGTGGCAGCTGCGGCTCAAAAGCTGGAAAATTTGGGGTGTTTCTACCCCAGACAATGCCCAAAAACCTTGGGGATCGAGAAGAAGATGATCCCTGGTGTGTTTTCATACTTTCCATGAGGAATTTTAAATAGTGAAGTGGTAGCAGTGACACAAGAAAACCCAGAGTGAAAGGAAGACAAAAAAAAAAGCAGGACACACTTTGAGAATATCCAGGAACAATCTGATGTTCTTGTTAGAACGTCATGCATCCAGCTCAGGGACCACCCAGCTCCAGAAGGTCATGGAGCTGCTGGAGCAATTCCAGTGGAGGCCACGGAGCTGCTCCGAGGGCTGGAGCCCCTCTGCTCTGGAGCCAGCCTGGGAGAGCTGGGAATGTTCACCTGGAGAGGAGAAGGCTCCAGGGAGAGCTCAGAGCCCCTTCCAGGGCCTAAAGGGGCTCCAGGAGAGCTGGAGAGGGACTGGGGACAAGGGATGGAGGGACAGGACACCGGGAATGGGTTCCCACTGCCGGAGGGCAGGAACGGATGGGATACTGGGAAGGAATTGTTCCCTGAGAGGGTGAGGAGGGGCTGGGCTGGAATTCCCAGAGAAGCTGTGGCTGCCCCTGGATCCCTGGCAGTGTCCAAAGCCAGGCTGGACATTGGGGCTTGGAGCAGCCTGGGACAGGGGAAGGTGTCCCTGTCCATGGCAAGGGGTGGAACAAGCTGAGCTTTAAGGCCCTTTCCCAACTAAATCATTCCAAGATTCCATGATTATTCCCACCTCGGAAAAGTCACTTTTAGCCTTTCACCACCAAGACTCTCCCTCAGCCACGCCAGAACATCTCTGAGCCCTGCCCTGTCCATCACCAACGCCCCCTGATCAGAAGCTTTTCCAGCCTTTCCAAACGCAACTGGAACAGTTTGAATTTGCAGAATTAGCTCCACTATTTGGTATTTTCGAACCTGTATTGTATTTGCTGTGGGTTCACCTACTGCACGTGACAGTTTAGGATTTGCAGAAACGGGGCAAATGATCAATAAAGCTGCCCCATTAACAGAGTATTTCCCAGGCCATGGAATACCAGTGGAACCTGGATAAACCACTCCATAAAGCACCAGCTCCAAAAGGCTTTTTTTTTTTTTCCAAGGTTGGTTAAAAATGCCAAAGTTTGTCTCCTGCTTCATCTCCTATTTAATGAATGCCTCTGGTTATGAAAGGCAACTTTTGACAGACCATCAGGTTATTTTTCTGTCTCCATGGAGATCCTTGGGTCAGGAAGTGGCTGAGGAGACCTCTCCCATCCCTTTCACATTCCAGTCACCAGCACAATCAAGGAAACTCAAATGAATCCACCCCGGGTAACTTGGAGGAGTCACCAGCTACAGCTTTAATTTTCGCTTTTACTCCCTGGAATTAGGACTCGCCCTGGAGCTCTTGTTTGAGAGATTTGCAGGTGACCCGGGGTTAGATCTTCCCATATCAGTTAACAAATTTTCTCTTTACATATATACTGCTTTTCAAGCTCCTGGTATTTTTTTCTTAATAGAAAAACCCATAGACCAACAAATCATACAGTTATGATTTTTAAGGGAAGCTTCACAGTACAACGTTTATTTTCCTGTGGATTTGAAGTAGACAGAACTTATTTTTCATCTGCACAAATGAGGGTTGAGTTTTAAGAGCAAAAACTAACATTGTGTCCTACTGACAAAAGCTTTGTCTCTGCCCTGGTAAAAAAGGTAAAGGAATATCTAAATATTCTGGTTTCCATGGGGGCTTCACCACCCTGGGTTAATTCCTGTGGAATTAAAGGATGATCTTCAAATATATTTCACAATTTCTTGCAAAACTGCGATTGCTGATACTTCTGCATGAAGCCAAAGCACCAAACCAGTGAGAATGACCCCCCTAATTTGTTCCTGATATTCTAAACACCCTCCCCATCCCCATCTGGGGATTTTGCAAATGGCAAACTTCAATCACTGTCACAAAACATTAAAAAAAAAAAAGAAAATTATTAAAAAAAAAAATAGACAATTCACAACAACCTTAATATTAAATATATTCTTACAATTATATTACGCTGCTTTTCCCTGAGGTCTCCAAACAAATTTATATAAAGAGATTATTTCATCCACCATTGAACTGCAGCCACTTCTCAGAGAAATCTCTTTACCAGAGTTTAGAAACACAATTCAATAAAGTGGGCATGGAAAGCTCCACACTGCTGGTGGAATTGCGGTAACAATAACTCCTCCTGGCAATAACTTCCACAGCAGAGTAGGACCAGGATACCCTGACAACAAATCCCTTGGTCAGCAGGAGTGGGGACAAGCAAAAACCAGCAAATTTAGCAAATTGCTGTTGAAAATCTTGGAATCGTGGAATGAAAGGTCTCCAAGATCACCGAGTCCAAGCATCACCCCAATCCATCACACCATGTCTGTAGGTCTTGTCCCCAGCACCACAAAAAGTGGGGTAAGGAGAACAAAGAATGGTCAAACAGACACCAAATAAAGAACTGGGTTTTTTTCTACCCAGATCTTGCTTTGTGTCACCCGTGTTTAACCAAATGACAATTGAGAGGAGCAGCAGGAAAACTTACTGGACCCTATGGAAGAGGAAAACCGATCACAGCTGAGCAGGAATAAAATCATGGACTCCTCTGAGGGATCCATCAAAGTCCAAAACCCCAAAAAACCAAAGGGCAAACACCGCAGTGGGATGTCCAGGCAGCACAGGCTGAACCACTCAAGGTTATCCCTTCTCCTTATGCCTCAGCCTGGGCATTCCCAGGGAGCTGTGGGAACATCCAAAGTAGAACCACAGCAGTCAGAAATCCAGGGAGACCAAAGGAACCGGTGTCTGCAGCCTGAAAACAGAGCAAGGACATCACAACCACCACCCTCCTGCATCCCTGCTCCGTGCTCATTCCACACACAACTACCCCCGTATCCTGCAGCACGGAAAACCCTTCTAGGAATAAAGCAGAGGAACAAATCAAGGAGATGAGAGCCTCCAACACCAGCAGGGTTGAAGAGCAGCAGATGAATATCCATCAGGATTGTCCCTGCTCCTGAACACACTCCTGCAAGTCCCTTCTGGCTTGAGGAGAAACAGGTAAAACGTCGATTGCTGAAGTCTCTCACTTTTCAAGCCACGGAGAAAAATCCTGGTCTTCCTTTGAGGAGCTGCAAAATCAACTGTGATCACTGCAGATGTCACAATTCCAGGGACAGCTGACAGGGAATAACCCAGAACAATACGAATTTGGGCTCATGAGGGGAGTTTTCTACCCGAGCTGAGGTGCTGAGTGGGCTGAGGTGCCACATTACACAATGAGCATCCTCGCCCGTGCCGCTGGACTGCCCATGGAGGGTCGTGTTGCACTCTCATGAATTACACCCACGGTTCCACGGGATTGGCAGAAGAATGGATGCTTTGGAGATGAGGGAAACACCTGCCTAGACCTCAAAATGATTCACTCCTTATCTGGGGCTGGAGGTTCCTCACTATGCTGAGCAACCATTACCCAGCAGAGGAAGAGATGACCCTGCTCCTGTGGGAACACATTCCGTAGCCTCTGGCACAGACCAAACACTGGGACTGCTGTGCCCTTCTCCAGAAGTGCCTCACAACCTCTGAGGAGCAGGAATTGTTGCTCCTCAAACAGGCTGAGAACCACAGTTCCAATCTGAGCTCTCACAGCTGCACCCCTGGCCAGGAAACAGGCAAAGGAGCGCCGAGCTTGTCTCTGGTCTTCTCCAGCTCCTGGGAGACTTGGGAGGACCCTGCTCCTCATCCAGGCCAAGAGAGACTGTTCTGAGTGCTGCTGTGGCTGCCCCATCCCTGGAAGTGTCCAAGGCTGGGCTGGAGCACCCTGGGATAGTGGAAGGTGTCCCTGCCCATGGCAGGGGGTGGAACAGGATGATCCCTTCCAACCCAAACCAGTCTTCGATGATGATAAAATTTCAGTAAATCCAGTATTTCCTGACGGCTCTCCAATGGCCACCCGAACCAACCCAACCACACAAATCCCTCCACCCTCTGCAGCCTTTCTTCCTAAGGCAAGCTCACATCCCAGGTTTAAGGTCCCACTTAGGCAACTCCTTCATTGGCATCCACAGCAGGGACAGGAATTGGGAGAGAAGTTTCCTTCCAAGCATGCCAGGGACATCTCCCATTCCACAGAAGCACCAACTCATGCAGGAGATCCTTCTACATTTGCAAAAATATCTCTGCAGGAATTTCAGTATTTCATGGAAACTTGGAGTGGTTTGGGTGGGAAGGGACCTTAAAGCCCATCTCATTCCACACAAGACAGAAAAAGTCCTGGAAAAAACCATGGTCCAAGCTCTGCTCCCTCAGACTGCCTGGAATCCTTAGGATCAGAGATTAAAAAATACACATCAGCCTTTCAAGATCCCAAGCCAAGGATCTGCTGTTAAAACATATTAAATCATATTAAAACATACTATAAAATCAGGTTTTACTGGTTACCTTCATTGCCACACTTGAGCATATTACCTAAACATCAATTTTACATTAAAAAAAAAAAAATCAGGAAGATTAAGATAAATAAATCTTTTTTTTCTTCTTATATTTCAGGTTCCTAACAGATCTTTTTAAAATTTTCTAAAATCTCTCCGTTTTTCAAACACAAAAGCACCTCTGGAAAAACTAAAACTAAATTCCAATTTTACAGCAAGTTTCTAACAGGCAAATCAAATTGAAGTTCAAACTTACTTCTGGCTATGGAGAAAAAAAATAATAAAGCAAAATGTAGCTGAAGTAAATTATCAGGAATGTGAAACCTATGCTAAGAAATTAGGAAGAGTTTAAAACAACAGCAGATGATTTCAAATATTGCCAGTGATTTCTGGAAAATATTATAAAAGCAAAAAGATTTGCACAAATCTATCATATTCAAGATATTACACAACAATTTCATTCACTATTTTGGCATTAGCATTTGAAGAGCGTTTAATGTCTTTTAAATGGTTCAATGTAATGATAGATCTGGAAGACAAAACATTTCTTTCTTACCAGGAAACATGCTGTAAAAACAACCCTCAATTTATCCTCCCAAAATAAATGAATGCTTAAAGGATGTTTCTACCAATGGAAAAAACAACACTAAAATGGTTATTTCACATCCCAACTTTAACTAAATATTTTTTTCCTTGACAACTTGCTTCCATTTAAATGAAACCAGGCCAAATTTGGTCAATAGTATGGATTGCAGAGAACGAAAAGAATCTTAGACTGTGTTAATACAGGGATCAGACAGCAGCAACTTCATTTCAAGCCAGGCAATTATTTAGCAAACTAAGATACAGCAAAAAAATTAATGTTTTCCATGGAAAAGCTGCCACGGGAGCTTTCAGACCTAGAATTAAATCTTACTTGCAGAAATCACAGCGAGGGCAGAATTTGCTGAGGAGAGGAGAGAAATCAAAAGGAGGAAAAATAAAATCAAACCTTGCAAAACCCCTCAGCTTTGGGATCAGAAACAGAAGAATAATAGTAATATTAATAATAACAATAAAAAGAATGGCAAGGTGCTGTCCTGCTGGAGAGAGGAGCCGTGTCCCAAGGCCGGGGGAGGCTCATTGTCCCCAGTCCCCCCGGAGCAGCAGGACGGGGCTGCTCCAGCTGAGGATCCAGCCTGGAATGTTCTGCATTGTCTCTCCGAGGCTTTTCAAATGCTGGGATCTGGGAAAAGTGCAAACCTTTCCCTACCAGGAGGAGCAAAAAGCTGTTTGCTTCCATTGAGGGTGGTTTGTTTTTTTTTTCCCCTGTTATATTTTCTTAGGAAGCAAAGCCACGGCAGGTCCACAGCGAGCGCTTTCCTGGGCTATAAAATTTCCTATTACCCACTTCTGCTTCCTTTGCTGTGGGATTTAAGGATGCCTCTTCCTTGAGACCAGGAATATGTCATCATTTTGTTGGACTACCAGATCTGACAGCCTTGTCTCTCCCAGTTTGAGCTCCTGTGCTCACAGTGCTGGGAAAAGGAAGGGGGGAAAGCTGAGAGGAAAAAAAACCTAAACAAACTATGACTAAATTTAGCTATGACTAAATTCTTCCCTAATTTATTCCCGTTATTTCTCCTGCTGCAAAAATAAACTCTGTATATAAAAAAGAGCCTTAAATTAAGGTCTCTTGCTTCCACTGCCTTTTGAAATAAGTTATTTGAATCCTTGGCTGGTCTATTTTAACAAATATCATCTCCTGCGTCCATCATTCCTCCTGTCTTTTTGATCTCTTTTTTCCTATTTATCATGTTCTTTATTTGAAACAGATTTTTAACAGATAATCTCCATCGTTATAACAATATCTTGCTTGCATTTTATTCAAATAATTCTTAAAAACAGCTTAAAAAGCCGTTTGGAATAACATCAAGCTCTCCATCAATCAAACACAAAAATTCCGCTGGCGGTTGTATAAACATCAGATCAACTCCGATGTCTTCAAGGATTTCAGAGCGAACCATAAAAAACTCCATTAACTTCTGACAAAGAATGCAAATTAATCACAACATGGGGTGAAATGAAATTAAAGGCTCTTTTCTAATCAATGACAAGGCAGGATGAAATATTTGGTGCTCCGCGCGCCGCGGCTGCCGGGATGCTCCCGCTTTTTTCCGCGGCGCATCCCGCGTGGAAGGGGCGAGCGGGGATTCACCCGGGGTGGCTGCTTAGCCCTCCCCATCCCTACAGCGATCTGCTTACAAGTCGCCCAGCTCCACAAAACACACTAATCATCCGAATCTCAGGTGCATCCAATTTGTTATTCACACTCTCCCGGTGCCAGGGAAAAAAAAAAAAAAAAAGGAAAAAAAGGGAAAAAAAAAAAGCTTGGCGTAGACAGATGCACCGGGAACCTTAAATGACAGTTTTGGCCTCCGGAAGTGCGATCGCTACAGCAAAATCTAGTACAGCCTCCAGGTGAAATGTCTGGAGCTCCATATGGAGCAGGGAAAATTAACAACAAGATGAAAATCGCTGTAGCAGCGGGGAGTCGGAATTTAACAAAAAAAAAAAAAAAAAGAAAAAAAAGGGAAAGAAAAAAAAAAGAGGGGGAAAAAAATTTAAAGATGAGGCAAGAGAAGTAATAAATTAATGGGGTGTGAAAACATTCAAAGCTTTACAATACCAGGGGCAGTATTTGCTCAGATTTGGGGGGGAGTGGTGGGAAGGGGGAGCACGGGGTGGGAGGCAGTGGAATGAGGGATGGGAATTTTTTTGGTGCTTTTTCTTTAAAAAAAAAAAAAACAACTCACGTCATTTTCATCTAATTTATTAAGCTTAACCTGGGATTGTATTTCTCTAAATGCAAAAGTCTCTTAAATACAGTCGTAGTCATTCCTCCAGCTGATTAAATCCTCGGCAGCTGACTGCTGCCTGCTCCTTTGGAATATTTCCCTAATGGATGCGCCGTCCTTTTAATACCCTGCTTTGTATAAAGTTTGACTACAAGCCGAGAATATTTAGTGGGCAATTCTTTTCATTTCTCCTAAATTGCATTATCATTAAACAAGTCATTGCCCCCATCGTGTTTTTATCCGAGACGTGGAATTTGAATCTCCAGTATTCGCTGTGCGGTTTGTTCGGATCTTTGGGGTTCCAACCTCAAATTTAATGACATAAACAAGGTGCCATGGCCTTTTGGGGTATCTATTTTTCTTTACGGTTCTTTGTGTAAAAAAACCATATAAATTAAGGTGAAACTTTTAAAGGAAAATTTAAACTTATTTTCCCTGTGTGCCTTCCTTAGCTCCCTAAAAAGCTGGATGGGCTATGGACCAGCATCCTTGGAAAAGGGGTTTCCTTTCTTTTTTTAATGTTTATGTAGAAAATAACTTTATTCAAGAGTATTTGTGAGCACATGCACCATTCTTATTGATTAACAGAGTCGTGCAAATAAATCCAGGGTGAATGTGCCCTTAAACACTTCAGTTCGTACCTATGGAAAATCCTATGAGCATCTTTCCCTCCTGCTTCCAAAGGGACTTCTACATTTTACAAAAGCACATTCCATGACCACGATAGGAAAACCAACACTGAAACAATGAAACCCACTGAAAACTCAGATATTTTCTCAATTTTAAGGCTTAAGAGTTTCCTGTGCAAAGTTTTTAGAGTGGAAGAGTCGGTTCTGAGCATCACTATTGGTTATTTCCTTGCTCAGGTCGTTCCCTTTTGCTGCTAGATACTGATTATGAAGATTATATTCTGTATATTGAGACCAAAAAATATAATTAGAGTTAATAATTTTATATTAACTCTAAACACACCCATAAGCAACTTTACAGTTGCTCACTTGCTTAAGTGCTTTCAAGATAAGACTTAATTGTAAAGATTAAATAATGCTTAATAAGTCAGCAAAATAAATACTTATCAAAGATGTGGGAAATGAGAAGTGGGAAGTTCTGCCATTAAAATATTCTACTAAAAGCCAGAAAATGAAATAATCATCCTTCAGTTTTCCTGGCATATTGCAGGAGTCCTGAATTTCCACACTGCAATGATTTCCCCCTATAAATCTTCTTCATTTAAACTGAATTTACACACACCATTTGTCTGTGTCTTAAAAATAAAGAAAAAAGGAAAAAGAAGATATTTTTTGCAGCTGCAGCTGGAGACAAACATCCATTTGCAGGAAATTTCAGGTGTTCCCACCCACATGGCCACACTCTCCATTTTTCAGCAACTTCGAGGTATTTAGGAACAAATTTGGAACCACACATGATTTAACTTCGTTCCTTGAATAACCCCACTGCAGGGAGGAGGAATTACTCAAGGAATGGGCAGAATCAGGCCCTTACTAGGAAAGTAAAGAGATATTTGGACATTTAAAAACCCGATTAATTATCCCCCTAACAAAAGAAGGTTTCTAAGGGTTCTCCTGACCAGCCATGTAAGCACAGGCCTAAAATACATATTCTTCACATAAAATTCCTTCTGAAAAGCACTTGCTTGAAAAGCTTAATAGCCACATTTTAAAGTTTCACCTCCTCAACCGTTTTGCATTAAAAAATATATACAATTTCATGGACTACTGCCTTACCAAATATTCTTTTACAAACCCGATCCGCTTTTTAATTAGAACAACAAAAAGCATCTTAAACTTAGCAATTATGGTTTGCTCCCAGTTCAGGGAGACATTTTTGCCTGGAACCACATGGAATGTCCATACTCCAACTTCCTTCACTGTGCTCTGACACTTCCACGAGGGTTATTTTAAACTGTCCCCTCATCACCTGGATTTTAGGTTATAAAATACACGAACATCGAGACCCTCAGTGAGGTCCCCACGCGTGGAGGGCTCTTCAACACATGAGCTTCTTTTCCAGTCCTCTCCTCCAGAAATACATTTAAAATCCAGATAAAACATGCCGAGTCTGTTCTGTTAATGGTGTCAGTGAACATTTTGCAGAAGAGACAGCAAAGTGAAAAATCTGAGTATTTCCACCCAGGCAAAACCTTCCCAAGTCCGTAAGAGTGTCAGGAGAATTTGCTTAAAACAGCTTATAAAAATGGGAGAGGGAATGAGTCCCAGCCTATTATTCAATAACCATGTTTGTGAGGCATCTGCATAATCTAACCATGCATAAATTAGTATGTGTATTACAACAGTTATTTGCATAATAATAGCAAGTTAATAGATGCTTAAAGAGCACAGACCAACACCACCTTTAAATCAGACATGCCTCCAGGCACTCCGAGCTGTAGAGACCAAGATGCAGAGAACAGTCTTCATAAAACATATGAAAACATAAAAACCACATTCAAATAATTCATTTTAGTCCCTGGACACTTCACTTTCCCCCCCTCTCCCTGGAAAGAATAATTTGAGGAACTGCTGAACAGTTTGTTCCCGTGAATTCTAACATCCATCTCGAGATGAGAATTTCAAGTGATCGTCAAGCCTAGTTCTGGAGTGGTTGTTTTGTTCAGAGCTTTATGGGGGTTTTAAGCATAAAAAGTAAAATATTCTGTGGTGAAGCAGAGCTCAGGATCCACCCAACCATTGCCACTGGAGATGGAAAGAGTTTTACCACCAGCTCCAGGTGGAAACTTAGAAAATACCAGTATTTACATAAAATACTAATATTAGGTCCTCTTAAAAGGAAGAATCTGAAGCTCCCTTAAGTATTCCTTTCACATTCTATTTTTGAGAAGATTTTAGACCATCGTACCATTACTTAAAATTGGAATTAAAAATTAAATTATAAAAAAAAAAGCAGCAGATACACCTTCCTGCTTCCAAAGCCCCATTGTAAACACTGGATTATTTTTTAATCTCACAACAAAACCATCATTAACATCATCACAATTTTCATTGTCCCCAGGGAAAGAAAATGTAGAGTTTGGAGAAGAGAAAAAGGAGGGGGGGGGGAAGAAAAAAAATCAATAGAGACTTCTAAATGACTCCTTCCAGATCCCACTTTTCAATTTAACAGGACAGATTTATTTGTATGTGGCTCAAATGTTCACAATTGCTCTCTGCACCTTCATACATAGGAATGAATGTCACAGTGGCAAACAGCAGTAATGAACAATCTTACCTGAGGATATGGAAACCTCCCAAGAGCAAGCTGGGAAAGGAAATAATATTTGTCTAGTTATAGAGATTTGCATGGAGGGCACATTTCCTTAAAGAGAGAAAAGTACTCAACTCTCACGACTGTATAAACGGAGGAAGGCAGCGGCAGGGATTCTGCAGACACAAAGAGCTGTATTTAGAATGGGCCCTTCACAACCATCACCCCTCGTTCTGCCCGGGATTCCTGTGTTTCTCCAGCCCTTTTGTCTCCCTCAGTGACACTGTTTGATGCCCAAGTTCCCGAGGACTGGAAATGAAACCAGTTCAGCCTCAATAGGGAGGCCAAGACACTGCCCTTTGCTGATAATTATCTGTGATGAGCAGGCATTGCAGAGCAGCTCTCAACTCCCAAAGTCCTTCCTTAACTGGCTCAGGGTAAAATCTGGGTTACAGAGCTGAGCTTTGCGTCCCTGTTGGTGTCAGACCTGAGCGGGATGTGGAGAGAGCCCACAGCACCCACAGAGAAACCTCATCTTTCCTTCAGATCCACTTTTCCAGGATATTGACTGCATTTGCTGCCCCTGCTGTTTTATAAGTCAATTAAGGCCTTACAGAGTAGTCCCAAAATCAACATTCTTATGTATATTGTCTAAAAATATTCTACTGGCCATAACTAATAAATATTCCAAGAGAAATTCTTCGTACTAGGCAGGTTTTCCCACTTGGTGGGAAACCTTGGAAACAATTCCAGCAAAATACAGCTGCTTGGAGTTATTTTGTCTGCCATTCAGAGAAGGACCAGGGTTGTCAGGGGTAGAATCATGGAATCACATGGAAAAGCCCTCTCAGAGCATCAAATCCAACTGTCCCCAGCACACCCAAGGCCACCACTGACCATATCCCCAAGTGCCCCATCCACATGGATTTAAATCCCCCCCAGGGATGGGGACTCCCTGTTTCTGGGCAGCTGTGCCGGTGCCTGATAACCCTTTCCAGGAAGGAATTCCCCCCAATATCCAGGCTGAACTTCCCCTGGCACACCCTGAGCTGACACAGGGCATTCAGAGCAGCTCTGTTCTGATCTCTGTGGGTGTGCCAATCTCTCCACAGTCTACAAAGGAGGCAAGAGCTTCCCTACACCCCACAAAACCTTTGAGACTCCTCCTGTTACCGACCTCCAGAAGAGAAGGCCTAGCACAGAGGTTATGGATGCAGTGACACCAGGGATTTCCCAGCTGGATAAACCAGTCCCATTCCCACCATCCTGAGCTCGAGCAGCAACGTTGAAGGTCTGAGGCACAGTGTCACCCACCACGAGGGACAAACCCCACAGCAGCGCTGGGCAAAAGCGGCCTCCCAGCACTGCCCTGGCGCTGACACCTGAGCCCCTGGGGCTGGGGCTACCTGACCTGGCCAGATTGCAGCTCCCCCGAGGTGAAATTTCAGCCTTTTGGCAGCACAAAACTCTCCTGAGGACGAGAGCCAGGCACAGACAGAGCTGCAGTGAGGTGGGCAAGGGGCACCAGGCATCCCTGAGCCTCACCATCTCAGGAACAAGGCAGAGATGGAGCTCTTCCTGCAATTCCAGCTGCTCTCCAAACCCAGGAGAGTTCAGCCCTTGGGCTGGGAGCCTCAGCAAAACCAGCAGATTTCTGCCAGATCCTCGAGGGAGACATCACAAACCCAGAGTGGGTCCCAGAGCATTTGTGTGAGAGAGATGAAACAATTCCTACTTTAACAATTTTCTACTGCTAAATGAAGCTTTCACAATATTGACTTCAACATTCTTGTCCAGAGGAGGCCCTGGAGCTGCTCCGAGGGCTGGAGCCAGGCTGGGAGAGCTGCGAATGTTCCCCTGGAAAAGGGAAGGCTCCAGGGAGAGCTCAGAGCCCCTTCCAGGGCCTAAAGGGGCTCCAGAAGAGCTGGAGAGGGACTGGGGACAAGGGATGGAGGGACAGGACACAGGGAATGGCTTCCCAGTGCCAGAGGGCAGGGATGGATGGGATACTGGGAAGGAATTGTTCCCTGGGAGGGGGGAGGCCCTGGCACAGGGTGCCCAGAGCAGCTGGGGCTGCCCCTGGATCCCTGGCAGTGTCCAAGGCCAGGCTGGACGGGGCTTGGAGCAGCCTGGAACACTGCAAGCTGTCCCTGCCCAGATGATCTTGAAGGTCCCTTCCACCCCAAACCATTTTAGAATTCTGTGACCACTCCCACCTCAGAAAAGTCACTCAGGGCGCTCTCATGGCAGGCTCTGAAAATGGCTGCTGCAGAGCTAAGCAAAGACCCTTCATTTCCTGTTATGGACCAGGGGCTACTAAAACACATCCCTTACCACCTTCTCCTCTTTTGGGAGCCCCACCCTTCTGTTCCAAGCAGACATCTGAGATCCTGAGGAGCTGTGCTGTTGTGACAGCCTAGAAATAAACCTATAAATGCCCAACAGTTTTCCGTGAACAGCAGCAGAGCAAGTTCTGATTTTTCCAATGACTGGCTGAAGAATAGTGAAAAACTACAGAGGGAACAAGAAGATGATGATGGTTCTGTGCACAGAGCATCGTTCTGCAGATATTATTTAAGAAAAACAATCACTGCCTCGATGATGACTTCAAACAAAGCATTTCCATTCCCCCTGATGCTCCCTCTCCCTGACCACTCCAGGCCTCAGCAGGGGCTCCAATGCAGCAGAACAACTGGGGAAAGAGCCAGACGTAAGTACAGGGTGTATAAATGAGCACTGAAGGACCCCAAATGCATCAGCAACAAGTTCTTTGGGGGTTGTTAAAAAGGAACATTTCTCAGTGAAGCTGAGAGCTGCAAACACAGGCAGGGAGAGCTCCTGTGCCACTTCTGCATCCCCTGAACCACCACTGGCTTCATCTGCTCAGACTTGTTTCCTCCCTGCAAGACTGTCAAGGTATTATAAATTAAGAAACTTAGCAAAGAGTCTGTAATCTTCCCTGAAATAGCCTGCAGATATGTCACTGTACTAAATGTGTTTCAGATTTAATGAAGCTTTAATGTCCTTTTTAATTTTGCCTGTTTCTGTATCACCAGGGGTCGAGCGAGGCAATCAACACTCAAGAGGGTGGTTTGGTTTAAAACTAGGAAAAACTCATTTGCTTATGAGTTGCACTGTATTTTCTTAATTAAATTTACTAAGTAAAACGGTTTAAGTTCAGCCAACCAGTGACCTCTGTGTGTAGATTTAGATTTATAAAAAGTGTCCCAGTGAAAGTAAAGATAAAAAACCGAAGCCCAAACAACAAACAGATGAGAGATTCACTAAAGGGATTTTCAAACTATCATTTGTCTCAAGGAAGTCACAGGAACACGAGGAACAAGCCCAGTGCAGGATGGAAAATCCAAAAACTACCAAATGAACACATTGTCCAAAACTTCTCTGCATTTGCAGGATGAAACTCCAGAACCTGCAGTTCTTTAAAGGTATTTTAATAAAAATAGAATATTTCCATTCACATGAGTTTGGTTTGGGAATTGATCAGTGTTTTATGTCTCGATATTGAGGAGGGAATGCCTGAACTTCAGGGAGCTGGTTCTCATTTCCCTATGGATTCCTTCCTGATGGCTGGACTTGATGATCTTGAGGTCTTTTCCCACACAAGAACTGTAAAAACCTTCATTTTAAAAAGCCCAGTGAATTGCAGTGGCAGAATAGTGTGGAAACAGAAGCAAGAAGGAGACCAATCACTAAGAATCGTGCCAGGAAAACACTTTGCCACCCCATTTCACCTTGGAGCAGCTACATGGAGGAGTTTTTTTGGAGTGCAGGTGTGTGTTTTTTAAAACAATTCCTGTCTTAAACACAGAAATAGCCCAGAAGAGCAATTAAAACAGCTCAGTGAGGTTGTGTCCTGAGAAAGAGCCTTCCCCAAGGCTTGGGCAGGGGATGGATGGATGGGACACACCATCAGATTTTAAACCAGCACTTGATAAACTGAGAAATAATCCCAGATTATGAAATAACAGAGGTACAGTGTGTGTGTATGATGACTTTTGCCAAACGATCAAATTTTGATATCAACTGCAATTTTAAAAAATCAACATTTCAAATTATTAAGTGTTGACTCAGGAAGAACCTCTAGACTGAGCACTGTAAGGAAACTAAAGCAACTAAAACCTCTTCTCAAATACACTTAACGGGCAGCTAAATGAACACAAAATTCAAATACTTGTTGAAATAATGTGATTTACCATTTTAGAACCGAAGAGGGAAATCCAGAAACCCCCCCCTTACAAACTGCTTTCTCCAGCTCACTTCTTCCTTGCCTGCTGCATATTGTGAGTAAAATGAGAGCGGCAGCTCTGCCTGTATCCTGTTTGGAAAGTGTCTGAGGGAAGGAAGTTCAAAACATATTTTCAGGACACTCAGGCGATAAAGTTTCCCACTTAGATTATTGTCGATGTTGTGCAAGTTGTTTTTTAATTTACAGTTACACTGGAGAGCACGGGATGCTTTTATTCTTAATTTAGACACATTCCATGTTTCTCAGCATAACTGCAAATTGAAAATAAGCGCTCGCAATATCGCCAGTGATGGAGCTGAAGGAGGACTTTATAGTCCGAAATGTTCTAAAATTTGTTCTTAATTACCTCGTGCACATTTTACACAATTAAATTTCCATCCAAGGATTTTGCATTTAGATTGTGCACTGCAGTTAAACCCTCATTTTATGGAAAAGCAGCCGCCACTCCGCCACGCTCAGACACGGGAAACTTTCAAAATCAGACTTAACTACTGGATAACATAAAATTCCCTAGGTGAAATTTCATTCCAAGACCAATTTATACATTCCTAGATAGATGGGCTTAAAATCACCTGAAACTCTGCAGGGTATGGACCTTAATAAATATTAAATACCTCAAAAACTACTCCAAGATTTTTCTTCTCCTTCTAATATCAATTTCACTGTCCTCTTACTGCAGAGTTGTTTTTTTTTAAAAAAATAAAAAAATCCAAAAGGATATAACAGCAATTTAGCAGCGTTAAAGTGCTTCTGAGGTTAAACTGACAACAAAGAGGAACAGAAACACAAAGCATCTTGAAGTAGGGTTTCAATTAAATGTGCAGGATTTAGTAATGCAGGCCCAAAAAAAAAAAAAAAAGAAAAAAAAGAGTTACAAATTAATTTAATCTTCTGCCTATAGTTTGCAGCTGCACTCCAAAGTGTCTGGGGCTTAAGAACAAAGCCTTGCAAGGCCTCGGAGTGAGGAAAGCTTCAATTTTTAATGTATAAGGCCATTAGCTGATAACTTGTGGAATCTGCGACCCCTGCGGAGGGGCAGGAGCGGCGCAACGGAGACGGATGAAGTGACAGATTTGTTGGTGGCCAGGGCTAGGAGGGGGAAGGTTATTACCAACACCAGAAATATGCCCTAATAACCTTTGGGACATTCCTTGGCTTGAGCAGATGAGTTGCAGCTCTGTCGCTGCGTAAAAATATATTAAAAATCAAAGCCTAATTCGCCTTAATTAAAGATAATTAGTTTCACTTTGACTTCTTTTAAATATGAACTATAGCAAATGCACTGCCAGCTAAAGGCTGCAGACAATCAGGGTTAAATTGCACATTTCTGCCTGGCCACAAATCCTGGATACTACCAGGCTTTTAGTGCTGCATCTTCAAAGGTGACGCTGAGAATGGCAGCGCCTTTTCCAAAGGGACAAAGGTGGGCCAGGGGCTTTTCAGGGTGATTGTCAGGTGCAAAATCTCCAAAAACGCTCCACGAGGGTTAATTTGATTCCTTGTTTGAGCAGAGAGGCTTCCTGCTCGGTTGTTTGCTGGATTTAAATTCAATACAAAAGGGGAGAAATAGGTTAAATTTGGCTGTGCTGGTGGAAATGCAGCTCAGCTTCATCTCTGCTGGAGTGAGGGTTCATCTGCCAGGACAGGCAGTTAAATCATGGGAAAAGGCAGGGAAACTTCCTAAATTTTTGACTCTTTCAAAGTAGAAACAACTGTATTACACAGAGTAAGAATAGGAAACAGTACACAGAATGATAGAGTCTTGGAATGGTTTGGTGGGAAGGGACCTTTTAAAGGTCCTCTAATCCATCCTGCCATGGGCAGGGACACCTTCCACTACCCCAGGGTGCTCCAAACCCCGTCCAACCTGGCCTGGGACATTCCAGGGACCCAGGGGCAGCCACAGCTTCTGTGCCAGGGCCTCACCACCCTCACGTATATACAAAAATATAAATACACATTCGATATTGTGTTATATACATTAAACAACCCTGTAACCCCATAGATAAAATATACATTCCAAACACCCACAGCTGATGTTATCCCTTAATTGTCCCCTCATCCCTCTGCCTGGGTGGAGAACTGGATTATTTATTTCCCTGCCCACAGTGGCCTAAGAGCAATTGCTGAGCAACAATGATCCATCGAGGTCTCAACCCGCACAAACTGTACCTAAACTTCCACTTTATTGCAGCTTAGTTCACAATCTTCACCTAATATAGGGTTACATCCCAGTGCAGCAGGCGGATAAATCATCCTGGAATATTACTCGGGCTAAGTTTAGCTGGGAGTGGAGCATATGTGCTTCCGAGTCACTGAAGCAAAGGCCCATAAAATACACTAATTACTGGAAGTTCTGGTCACTGAGTGATTGATAGCGCTCTGCGAGGCAACTTCCCGGCTCCAGCTCTTGTGAGGGGCCTCCCCCACCACACAGCAATTATTAATTCATGACCCAACCCTCAGGCACTGGGCCCTCCACTCCCAATCCCACCAGCACGAGGCTCGTGGTGTGGCTGGACATTGTCTGTCCCCATCCCGGTGGGCGCTGGAGGTGGGAGAGGAACTGGAGGGGATGGGCACTGCTTGGACAAATCACCCAAAATAGCTCCAGGGGAAAAAAATAATAAAAATATAGGCCAGCTTTCTCCCAAGAACGAGTTTCTGAAGTGCATCATTCCACAAGGAATGGCTGGAACTCCATAAATATTCCTCAATAAGAAGGATTCGGGCTGCTGAGTGGGTTGTGCACGTGACAGCTCCTCTGCCTGGCTGAGCACAAGGAGTTGTCACTGAGTCACAAACATCACAGCACTACGGTCCCTAAAACCTGACAGCAACAAGGTGAGCCTCATTGCAATAACAACAACAACAAGCTTTTTTTATATCCTTGCTTTCCTTAGTCCTAAAGGAAAAGTGTTACTTTTCTTCCACTGGTACAACTTGAGGCTGCTTCTTCCAGACTACTACAAAAATGAGGCTGTACCAGCAAGATCTGGGTTTCAGATTCTTCCTCCACCACCTGGAATCACAGAATCCTTTATGCTGGAAAAGACCTTTAAGAGCATCAAGTCCAACCATTACCACCACTAAACCCTGTCCCTAAGCACCCCATCTGCAGCCCTGGTTTAGATAAGGGTGTGACCTGGTCCGAGAGCACCCACAGCATCCACAGATGAGTGAAATCCTGCAGAACTTCCCTCAGATCAGCTCACAATCCTGGCCTTGAACCAGCATCGCTTCCAAGCTGATGAGATGTAACTGATCCCACATTTTAGACTCCTCAGAAGGAGATTTGAAACCTTCCCTCCTTGACCAGGCGCTGCTCAAGACACCAGTTTTATGCAGTTAAACATCCTTAAGACTGAAGTGTTTGTAGAGAACCATCTCCAAGCAGAGCTGCTTTTCTTGGAGCATCCTCTTCAAGCATCTTCCTCCGGCTCTTTGAGGGCTGAGTGAGCTCTTCTCCAGCTCCCTCTGTGCTCCCAGCCAGAGAGGGATGAAGAGTCTGAGCTCCACCACTCTGACAGTGCAACCAGGGCTCAGACGTGCCTGAAGTAATGAGGAAAGGCACATTTGTTGGGTAATTCCTGGTTTTCCTGTGTGTGGGAATGCACACAAGCCCTGAAAATGCCTGATGACTTCTTAAGAGATTGCTAAAAACCCTTGAAAGTTCTTACAAATCCACAGTTCATGAGAACTCTGGTAACCAAAGCATTAAAATCCTCAGTCTGAGAGTTTCAAGAATTAATAGGAAACTAATATTAAAACTGATGCACAAACTCCTTTTCCCTGGGGGAGGCAACAGGGATAATCTCTGTAGGAAAGTTTAATTTTCAAAGAAGGCCTGGAACACAGGAGAACAGAGGACAGTGGAAAGCAGAGAACAGGATGTGACACAGAAGGAGGAGCAAAAAGCCAAGCACACGAGCTTCTACTTCCAAAATTTACTTGGTTTTTGGGCATTAGCAAATTGCTTTCACTTCCTGCATTTTAACACTACACCAATTCTGTCTGGAGATAAAACGAGCCCTGGCAAGGATATCACAGAATCCCAGGATGAGGTGGCTTGGGAGGGACCTTAAAGTTCATTTCCCATGGGCAGGGAACCTTCCACTATGCCAGGCTGCTCCAAACCCATCCAACCCGGCCTTGATGCTGCTATTAAAACCCAACCAGATGTATTTTATCCTCCCTTGGATGTTTTAGAGTTCACTTGTGGATGACAGCCACGGGAAGGTGGGATCAGAGTCATATTGGAGAGTAACAAGAAATATTGGGCAATTTAATTTCTCCTCCTGTGCAGGACACGGCTCTTGGAGAGAGGGAATGGGTTCCAGAGCTCACACAAACTCAGCCCCAGCCCGGGCAGCCTGGATGTGTTTTATGGCTGAGTTACAAACCCTTGAAAAACAGCTTTTATAAATGAAAATGCTGACACAGTGTGCAGTGTAGTGACAGCAATGTCATTGGTTTAAATTGAACTTGCTTTGTCAACCCAAGAGCACTTAAATAAAACACGGGAAAACCTCCTGGAAACACACAAACTATTTGTGATGAAACACTTTCAAACAGTTTCCCCAGGTTATGGATTAAATTCCATTCCCTTCAAAAAATCCTGAAGGAAGAAAGGCAAACTCAAAAAAATGAACTAACAAAAATCATTACAATAATGATAATAATGATAATAATATGATAATAATGATGATGATATGGCTGCATATCTTATTTTATTATATTTTAATTTAATTTTTAATTTATCTTTTCTATTTCTGAAGGGAAGACTGAGTGCCCTCAGATCCCTCTCGCCTCAAAGGGAGCACAAACACTCCCCATTTCTCAAAGCTCAGGCAGGACTCCCATCCCAGACTTTTCCCTCTCTCCTAGCAAGTTTTTTGGGGCAGTTTCCTTAACCTCCCAAATAACACTTCCATTTCTCATCACACACAGCTTTGCAGCAAAGAAATTCCAGCCATTTGAAAGGCTCAGAAGAGCATTAAGGAAAATGAGAACATTTCCTGACAATTTTGTACTCTCACCCGCCAGCACAGCCCTCGCTGACTCGATCCCACAAGATATTTCTTTTAAATTAACATGGTGCCACGGTGCTAACACCGAGGTGTAGGGCTGGAGTACGACCCTACTGAGTGCAGATGATTTTAAAATCCTACAGCAAACACCAGCTTCCCTTTTCAACAGCTGCAGCAGCCAGAGCCTGGGTGTCTCCACTCCCAATCCCCATGTCAATACGGTGTTACTTTAATGACAGTGACCTTGCGTGGCTCTTGGAGCACCTTCTTCACCTTTTTGGAGGCATTTTTCTAAGCCCCTGTCCTTGCTTTCATCATTTAACACATCACTCAGAGCACTTCAATAAAGCCCTGCTCGTGGTGGGGAGAGGTCTCGCAGGAGCAGCTGACAAACCAATTAACAAAGCACACAGCCCCAAATTGGTTCCTGCACATCTGGTTCAGGGGACATCCGTGCAAAGTGGGAGAGGGAGGGAGGAAAAAAGTTGGGAAGGTGTAAAACAGGGGTGGAAATGCAAATGAAAGGAGTTTTCCTAATAAAATTCACCCTGCAAATGGAATTGATGACCAGCCAAGTTATCCACTAACAACCCTAAAATAAACTCCAAATGTCTTGGGGTGTGTAGTGGATCACTGATCTGCTAGGGCACAGTTTTTATTTCAGCAAAGGAACTGGGAAATGCTTTATTTATGAAGTCTTGTCCTTTTATCGCTCTTTTTATCACCAAGAACACCACCGTCAAGTCTTCCTGGAATACAATTTCAGCCCTTTCTTGGCTAGAATTATTTACAGAGTGTATGAACATGGTCTGTATCTCTCCCCAAATGCTGAGTGAGGGCTCTCCAGCATCACAAACCATTCAAATGTGCGGTAAAACAAATGAAGAGCCCTCCCTCCCCCGTGACACATCGAAGCGTGTCATCCCTGCCACTCAGAGCTGGCTTTGGTGACACTGATTTACCACATCTGGAAGCAGTGATTCAGCACTCACCACTCTCATTTTGGTTAAAAGGGCTTTGGCAAGGAATTTATTGTGTGAAAATGTAAAAATGGTTCATTTGGGGGCTACAAAAGATGAAATCTGCCAAGATGCAGAGGGCCAGCACTGATACTGCTTAACTTGTACCTCACCTTCTGCAAAAAATACTGGCTGCACTTCACCTAAAGGCACATCCAGCTTCATCTTAATGATAATTGAGAAGAGAAAGAGAGAGAGAAAGAGAGAAAGAGAGAAAGAGAGAGAGAAAGAGAGAAAGAGAGAAAGAGAGAAAGAGAGAAAGAGAGAAAGAGAGAAAGAGAGAAAGAGAGAAAAAGAGAAAAAGAGAAAAAGAGAAAAAGAGAAAAAGAGAGAGGCACTGAGAATTTTGGTTAATCAGATCATGCCTTTGTCAGGCAGAGCAGGAAAGATGGTGCAAGTCATCCACGGTTTGAGTGAAGGTTCTTAGAGGATGAAATGAGGGGAATTTCCTTCCTGGGACTGTCCTCAAGCTGGGAAACTCCCCTGAGAGCTGTTGCTGGAGGGTTTCTGGCCAGCCCAGGCCAGTGTGGAGGAGCTGTGTGACCACATCCCTCTGCCACCACCAGTCCAGAGCCACTGGTCCCTTCTCCCAGCCCAGATCACACCAGATATGATTTTCCTGGTCAAGACATGATCCTAACACAGGCCTTCCTCCTCAGCTTCAACTCTCTGGCTTCACTTTCCTACCAACAATCATTTGTTTTTACAAAAAAATATGTTTTTAAACCACCTTGTGAGCCTTAAACTGAAAATAAACCCCCTTCCTGAATAAAACTGACCTTATTCTGCCCAGAACTGCAGCAACTGTGGCTGCTGCTCCTGGATGGCTGCATTTAGAATCCCAGACTGGTTTGGACTAGGGATGGACCTTAAAGATCATCCCTTTCCAACCCCCAAACCACACAGTTTCCAGCCACATTCTCTTTGAACAGCTTCACTTTCATAGATTTTCTCCTGCTGCAAACTCTGCTTGTGAGAAATCTCTCCCAAAAGCCCCTGTGAACACTTCAATCCAACCACTTCATTTAATCACACAGGGCAGAGGCTTCAACCATGGTGCAAAATATTTCTGCCAAGATTTTGCAAGGCCATTAAGCAGCTCCAACCTCGAATCCGCTGTTCTAACCCCAGTAATCACCCACTCAGGCCTGGCCTGGGAAGATGCAGCCCAAAATTAGCATCATTTTCAGTCCCTGAGGTGCTCAGGGGATGCAGAAGCCTCCACGCACCGGGCCCTACTTCCTACTCAAATATGGAGTTTTATTTAAGACCTCAAATGGACAAACCCATTCTAAATACAGCCAAAATCTGCAATAGGTGAAAGCATATGAATACACAGGGAATTTAAAGAATAAAAAAAGGTTAAATTCAAATATTGTGATGTTATTTTGATGTTAAGAGTTAATTTGAGTCTTGCAACGTGCATGTGAAGGTGAGAGCTCTCTGCATACCTCCATGAAGGAAATCCCCAGGCTCCAAACGTCCGAGTGAATCCCATACTGCTCTCCTGAAATCCGCTCAGGCTGCGAAGAGAGGGAGAGAAAAAACCTCCTGAGCCTTGCAGACAGACAGGGATGCTGCACAAAAGCTGCTCCAGGACAAGGAATGGGAAAAATCACAGAATCATGGGAGACACTGAGCTGGGAGGGATCTACAAGGATCAAAGTCCAGCTCCCGGCCCTGCACAGACATCCCAAAATCCCACCCTGTGCCTGGGAGCGTTGTCCAAACACTCCTGGAGCTCTTGGGGCCGTGCCCATTCCCTGGGGAGCCTGTTCAGTGCCCAGCCACCCTCTGGAGGAAGAACCTTTTCCTAAAATCCAACTGAATCCTCCCCTGGCACAGCTCCAGCCATTCCCTGGGGTCTGTCACTGATCCCAGGGCAGAGACTGGAGCTGCCCCTCGGCACCAAGATGTTCCAAAGCTCCCCAGAAAACCTGGCTGAGAGCAAATCCTGTCTTCAGGAAAATCCATGTCCACACACCTTGCAAGGTTGGCCTTGGATTTGTGTTTGAGTTGTTTAATCCAAGGAAAAAGCCAAGGGCTCATGCACGAGAGCGAAGCACAAGGTCACGTTGAGAGAATCCAATGGTTCCCACATCCCTCCCCAAACCCACGCAGCACAGCAAGGAAAAGATTCCCTGTGTGGAGTCCAGGGGTTGGGGAGTAACTACAGTTTAAAAAGCAAAGTTACTGAAGCCAAAAGAATCACCAAAGCCACACGGTGGCAATTTTATTTGATATACTTCTTAATTTTGGGTTTCTGACCTGTAGGGAAAAAAAAAAGCCCTGCTCCAAACTATTAATAGCAGGTTTAACGCCTCATGAAATGGAGTGCTGTAAAATATATCTGCTGGTTTTCACTTGAAAGCCACAATTTAAGCATTTCCAAGGTCAAGTACAGCATGAAATGCAACAATAAAAGGCTCCCTGAGACTCCTCTCCCCACTGTGCTGTTAATGCACCTGTCTGGCCCAGCCACCTACAAAGCACTGGCTGTGTTTTCAGTCTTTAATAATCCAGAGACCTTTGTTAGAAAACAAACTCCCAAATTAGTGCCAGTCCAATGTGGTTTTGGATGTTTACTCTGTGCTGCTAATCCCAGGTCAGGAGCTTTTATCGCAGCGTGAGTGTTAAATAAAAACCACAGTGCTGCCCACAGCCCCTCTAAAAACAACCTTCCCAAACTGCCACAACCCAAAGAAACACCCACAATTTCAACTCTTGGACCAAATCTCATTTGTTAGTGACCCAAAATAATTAGCCTAGGTCAGCAATATCTTAGAAATGTTTGCAACAGCATCACGGGATTTTTAAACATCTTTTTATACTGACAAATACCCTCACACAGATTCAAATGTGCAGCCAAAAGTAATTTCATAACATAATATGGGATGTGCTACCCTGGGCCAAGCAAGGTGGTAACACCCACCCGATTTTTTAGACCCTTCCTGAGCCACCAAATCAGGTTTATAATTCACATTGAGCAATATTAAATTGTTTATTCTTAAAATTCAAGCTTTGAACAGCAACTTCTGCTGAGGAATTATGGGTTCACAAAAGATAAGGGCAAGTAAAATCAGGTTTTTTTTTTTAAAAAAAAGTACTCCCATGAATTTAAAAGTATGGAAAAGAAGAGGAAAATAGGAATAACAGATGCATAAAGGGTGCAACACATGGATCACTCTAGATACATGGACCGAAGTATTTTCTCTTAATAATTTCTACATCTGACTATTTTTTCATCCAATTTTTTTTTTCTATATAACATAATGACAACATGATTTTACAGAAAACGCATTTTGGGTGGAAATTTTAATTTCTCAGTCAAAAAACTTCTTTTTTTTTTTCTGGTTCTTTCAAAGAAAACCTCAATTTTTTTTAACAGTTTCAAATTCCCTGACAGTCTGCCAAGTGGGTGAACCTAAGCTTATGACCTTCATTATTTTTTGAGGACTTGCCTAGAAATCCGATGACAACAAATGACTCAATCAAGAAGCAAAACAATTTTAACACAGAAAATCTGATTGAGCACATTTGAGCTTCAACTTCTCCCTCACAATTAAGAGATGGAGGCATCACATTCATCCAGAAACAAGAAGGCAAAAAAAGCAATTTATTTAATGTACACCTGGGAAAGAGAACTGTAATCTTGGTTTGGGCACTAAAAGCATAATACAATTTAATTCTCAGCCCTGCTTAAGACCAGTTTGAAGTAACAGCTGAGTTGGAAAAGTTGATTAATTTGAAGCTGTTTCTTTGTCTGGATCTCTGTATTCCAGCTCTTTTTTTATCTATATATTTTTTTAAAAACCCCCATTTTTCTGCAGAGTATTCTGATGACACAGGACAGCCCAAGTCTTTCTAGGATGGTGACATGAGCCTTTCAGAAGCCACACAGTGAGTAACACCTTGAGTGGAAAAGCACTTAGCAAATAAATGTGCACCTGGCGCCGTTTTCTTCTGAGAAGAAAGTCAGAAAAAAATACCTGAAAGCGATTAAAGGTCATGGATTTCTCCCTCTCCTTTCCTGAGGTTTGAAAAACACGAGCATCAACCCCTTTGTGCTGTTTACATTTTTATTTTAAACGAGCAGAGCACTTCCTTTCTCATCGTTAATATTAGAAGCAGTTTGCTTGAAGAATTTTAATGGCCAAAACCAAGAGGGGTTCATAAACTGCTTTAAACTGAGACAGCGAAGTTTTCACGTCTGAAATGGAGAACTGAAAGGGATCCAATGGATCTGATGGAAAATCCACTCTGATTTGTGCAGTTCCCTCTCAGGCTGGCTCTTGGCACTGTGGTGATCTCGGTGACAGGAGCAGCACAGGCCACTTGGCAGCTCTGAACCCCAACCTTGCCCCATCCTTAGCAATGTGCCAATAGGATCTAAGAAAAGATGGGAATTTCAGCTTTAAGGTACAGAAACAGGACAGAAGTGGTCTCATGTTAACAAACACTGACCAAAGTTTGTACAGAAAAGTGAAAGTACTGATGACTTGCTACGTTATGAACTACGCAACTTGCACTTTAATGCCCAAATATCATCAATCCCAATGTTTTCAGCTTCAGATTTCCATAGGAAACATCCCCACAGGGTGTTCAGGAATACCCATCAGCCTCTGCACAGGTTTAAATGCCTGAACCCCAGCATTCCCAAACTGTGGAGAGTTTGGGGCTGTCACTGATCTGCAAAAAGCCCCAAGCTGTGAGTGAAAACCTATTGTTTTGAATATCCAACTGGCTCCCTTTGTTCCCAGTTGTCACAGGGCAGTAAAAACAACTAAAAATACATTAAGCCCCCCACTTTTCCAATATTACTCTTCCCTCTCAGCAAGAAGTGGAACTGTCCCACAGACAGGGGATGGGAAGAGATGGCGTTTGAGGATTGATTTAGGACAGATCCTGCACCAGACAGAACAGGAGTGAGGACAAATAGCTCCATTTCAATGTTATTCCTGCATAAATGCACTTACCGCCATATAAGCATTTGTTCCAACATACGTCTTGGCTATGGAATTCACCAGCTATCAGACAAAACAGTCTGTTAGAACAATATAAAGATAATGTGGAAATAAAATGGGCAATTATTCCTCATTTAACCTACAATCATCATTCCTATAAATCAACTAAAAATTATGTAAAAAGGGAACAAATTTATCTGCCAAGGCGTTAAAAATGATTAAATCTCGCCTGGGTTGGGAATGAGGATTCCAATTTAAACAAGCACTGCATTACAGTTTATGGCAGATAACCTTAAACAATTGTGTTAAACAGGATGCTTCTCGCTTTAGTACCCCAAACTAGTCTGATATAAAAAGTCAATTGGGAGGAAGTAGGATTGAGCACACTCATTTCTCAGTCAGCTGGCTCAAGACGTGAATAAAGCCCCAATTCATCCCCTGAATGCGAGGAGCACTAAATACGCTGGAGGGACAACAGCCCCTGACAGCCCATAATACAAGGCTGACCTTCTCTTTGGGCCTCGTGTTTGGCTGAGAGGAAAAGGTGCTGAAATTCAAATCAACAGCACAGCGAGCTCATGGGTCACTAGCAGAGAAGTTCTCCAGGGAGGCCCAAAATGGAAATTAATTAAAATTTGTGCTGCACATTGTCAGAGCCCACCACTATTGTTGCTCCCAATATTAATTTTTATTGTGGGCCAGTTGGGCTCCCCAGACACGTCTCGTGCTCTGCCCTCCCTTTTGTCTGGCCCAAACGCTCCCAGATCAAAGCTGCATATCAATGAAGTTTGCTATTCGTAAGTAGTAATTACAATATCAGCAGTTTTTACTGTCATTAAACAATGAACAATCATATTCAGATGAAGGAAAAGTCGCCCGGAGATTAAAAATGAATAGGGCTGTCCCAGCAGAGAGCGGCTGGCTGTGGGGCTGCCAGGTGATTTTGACACTGGAAAGGGAATGGGGAGAGATGCAAAGGGGGGGATTACCTGGGTGCTGACCCCGAAGTCACAGAGCTTCACCTGGCCCCGGGTGTTCACCAGCATATTGGATGGCTTCACATCTGTTTGGGGGAAAAAAACTGGATTATCCATACTATCCTGCATAATATATACACCATATATCTAGAAATATAGAATATCCTCGATTGGAAGGGACTCACATCAAAATCCAGCTCCTGGTCCTGCACAGGACAACCCCAGATATCCAGGGAGCATTGTGAATATTGGCATGGTAGGTTTTGATTGGAAATATTACAAAAATCTATTTCAAATGCAATGGTTTGTAAGTCAGCAGCACAGATAACATTCCATACATACATATATAAAACTATAAAAGACATCCTCTCCATACAGTTATGACCTGGTATCACACAGATGACTTTAAACAATACCAATAACCCACATTATTAAACCTGCAGGTGACACCAGTCTGGAAGAGAAACCAAGTGCACTGATGGACAGGAATGGAACTCACAGGGATTTTAACAAACTGGAAAATCAGCCTGAAAAAAAAAGATGGAATTCCATAGGGATAGATGGAAGTACCACGTTTGGACAGGGATTAATCCTGCAGCTCTGCTCTGTGCACTGTTCCTCAGAGCTTCTGGCTCCACATCCATGTTTTAGGGCTTCTGCAGAGGTGAACTACCAGCAAAGCCCTAAAATGATCAACCAACCCCATCCCAGCAAACAAACCATCAATGTCCATCCCAAAACCAGCTTGTCATTGCAAATATCCTAATGCTGCCTCCCCCTGACGCCAAAGGAAGTCGGTGCATTGCTGTAAAATCAACATGGGAATAAAGTGCTGAACATCCAGCCTGGCTTTAGTGCAGGAAACATTGAGCATCTTTGCCGTTCCAGGGATGCCAGTGGGAAAGCAGAATGTGCACGTTATGGCCTGGCTTAAACGTGGGGAGATTAGAGCACAGTGGCTTTGCCTAATCACTGCTTTCTTCTGTCAAAATGGATTAAAAGCAATAGCTTGAATCTGTGCCTCCTTTAAAAGTGAGCACTGGTTGGGGGCAGATGGATGAAACCCAACTAGAAAAGAACCTAATTTTGTTTATCATTAGGTTTGCCTTGGTTTAGCAGCTGTTTCCTGGTACCACAGTAGCTGCCTTAATTTGTCTCTGCGATGTAGAAATGTATAACCTCAATTAAGAAGCTGATTAAATGCTCGGCTATATTTGAGCTAAAAATCCAGATTAAAAATGGGAGCATTCAATAGTTCCTTACAGACCCCAAGTGGATCAGTACTTTTGAAGTGAGTTATCAACACTGCTGGTACATTCCATAATTTCCCCCTGCCAAAAACCCAGTCCTGAGCATCCAGAGCCTCAGTTTGTGTTTCCTGATCTCCGTCTTTAGGAATTCAATCCACGTGCTGCACTTTTGATGGAGTTTTGTCTCCTCCAGAGCTGAGTGACTTTGCTAAATCCAAGTTGTATTATTTAGCTGTAACAAAAATAATCAGCAACCAAATGGACAAGGTGGAGAGACAGGACACAGGGAATGGCCTCCCACTGCCAGAGGGCAGGGACGGATGGGATATTGGGAAGGAATTGTTCCCTGGGAGGGTGTGAGGGGCTGGGCTGGAATTCCCAGAGCAGCTGTGGCTGCCCCTGGATTCCTGGAAGTGTCCAAGGCCAGGTTGAAGCACCCTGAGATAGTGGGAGATGTCCCTGTCCACGGCAGGGGTGGAACTGGATGAGTTTAGCCCTTCCAGTATAAACCATTCCAGGATTCTCTGCTCTCCAAGAGCCGCCCACACATCCTTGCTCCCTCAACACGACCCACAGAGGAAACCACCACCCCATGTCTGTGCCCTGTCCCAGCAGGACTGCCCAGCTCCCACCCAGGAAGAGCCAAGGCCCCATCTCCCCTTCCCCTCTGCCACGTGGGAGAGTGGCACTAAGTTGATAGAATTAAAAAACCATCTGTCATTCATTAAGCATTGCTTGATCCCGACATCCTTCCACAAACAAAGCTGAAAAGAAGAGAAAATCCTAAAAGGCAGAAAGCATTAAGGACGGGCAGGGGAGGCTGGGGACCCTGCAGAGCATGGGACAGTCCAACAAACTCTGCAAGAGCAAATCCAAGCTGTCCTTCCAGCAGAATTAAACAGCACCACAAAATCCGGGAATTTAATAAAATATTTGCAGTGCATTCCAATGGTTGTGTTCATTTCCTCAAAATGAGAAGGAAGTGACAACCCTGCAGGAAATATACTGAAAGCAGGGAGAAAAATCAGCCCATCAGCAAATTAGCCTGTTGGTTTCACAACCCACTTCAGTTAATGGGTTAAATATTTTTTTGGGTTTGGGAAACGAATGTGCATAAATAATGTTCTGCACCATCTGCTTGTGATTAATATTAGTGTTTAGAAGTGAAAGAATTTAAACAAGAGCCAAAAGGGGTCATTATGCTCCCATTACCAGGGCTTGCTTAATACAAATGATTTCTATGAAGCATCATTATGGAGGATGAACAAGTTCTCCTCGTGATGGAGCTGCCTGAGTAGTTTCACCTCTCTGCAAATAAATGGGACCTCCAAGCTCTTACTTACCAGTAAATAGAACCATCAGAGGTTCAGCTTTTTGAACACCAAACATTTCACTCGTTTGTGGCATTGAAAAGCAAACAGATTCATGATTGTGTGAGGGAGACAAAAAAAAAAAAGCCCTGAGATTCTTTAAAAGCTGTCTCTTGACTTCTCCTGTTTTTTAAAAACAGCAAACAGCAACAGGCCGGGTTCAAGGAAGGCAGCAGCGTGGTTTGGCAGAGGCCAGGATTATCTTTTTTTAAATAAGCCTTAAGTGGTCCATGAGTGGGCAAGCATGTGTTTAGCTATACATATAGACATAAATAAATGTATGGAAACACAGAATCCCAGGATGGGTTGGGTGGGAAGGGACCTTAAAGCTCATCCTGTTCCCCCCTACCATGGGCAGGGACACCTTCCATTCTCCCAGGCTGATACATCCACATCCACACCCCTGGATTTGTGTCTGTGCTTCATTACAGAGGGCCCTAATGCTGATTATTTCCCACAGAGATAAAACAGCAGAGCGGGGAGTCAGATATACTGCTCTGGACATCTTTGGTGAAATCCTCATCAAACAATCGCTGGTGAGAAGATGGGAATGCTCATCCAGTGCCTGTCCCTCCCAACCAGCGCTCCCCAGCTGATCCAGAACAAAGAGGAGTAGAATATCCTTGGTTTCTAATATCCTGGAGGAAAAGGAGATGGTCTGAGCGATGCACAAACCTCCTCCTGCCACAGAGCAACCCACAGTGCACGAGAGCTCCACATCCTCAGCTCTCCCACATTTCAAACCAGCAACACTTCCACAACTCTGGCACCAGTTTAAAACCTAACCAGGAACGGAGGTGCCCGAATCATGAAGTAAATATATATATAAACACCCCCAGTACTCACAGAGCCAAGCACAGTAATCCAGCTCAGTACAATTAAACACAAGTGGGTAACATTTATTTCCTGCACTTCCTTTAATAAGCAGGTGTGAACAAAGCAAAACACGCCAGATAAAATGCACACGGTCTATACTTATTCTTGAACTTAACAGATTTTGGTTTGTCTTTATACAAACTTTGACTTTGTACATGATTAGACTTGTTTAATTGCTAATTCTGTTTTAAATCTAAGTTAATTTCTCATTACCCTTCCATTTCTACTTCTTATCCTCTGGGGAAAAGAGCACACTTATCATTGGGACATTCTCACATCTTCCAAAGAAGTGGTGGAGGTGTTAATCTTATGTTTATGTTTGATGTGGGTGTGATGGCTGCGACTCCAGCTCGGGGTTTATTAATATGCACGGCTATCACCTCATTAGTTGCGAGGTTTGTTTTGAAGTTAAGCTGTAATATTTGCTGAGATGTCTGATCTGCAATAAAAGACTTGCTCATTGTTTGTTTCCTTTGCTTTAATCCCCGCTCCAGGCACACAGCTCTGCCCTGGGACTGCTTCACCCCTTCCTTGGAAATTCCTGACTCTCCACCAGCCCCTGCTCTGCCCTGGGTGAGACAGCAAGGAAGTCAGGGCTCAAAATTCCTTCCTTTACCTCTGAGCATCAAAACCAGGAGACAGCTGAAGGACATCACCTGGAGAAATTAATCACCTGTCTTCCATTCCATCCCTCTGTTCCTGCTTTGAAGATACAGAAATACACATTTTCTGTATCCTAAAAATGGGTAAAATAATACTGAAAGCCAGTCCTTGGGGAAGCTGCTGAACCTGGAATGCTCACGGTCCCCTCCATGGCATTCTGCAGTGCTGCTCTCGCTCGGGTCAATCCAGCAACAGAGCAAGGCCAGAAAAACCAGAAGTGTGATGAAAAATCAGTTTCTGAGCTTTTCTTCAGACCACAGCAAGGACCAAACATCATTCATCAAAACCCCAGAGCTGATCCTCAATCAAAGCAAGGAAACCCAGGCAGAAAGGGAGATTTTGTTCTCCTGGAACAGCAAAAATCTGAACCAGGTTTTAAATGTACAGCAGCAGCACAAGAAAGTGTTACAGTGTTTATGCTCCACCATGCTCTCTCCAAATCACAATCAGAAGGTGGCCAGAGAAAGCTAAAAAATTTTTTAAATTTAATTTTCTTTCCTTTTTGGGTGTTATAAAAGTGTGGCAATGACTGTGTAACCTATTCAGAGCCATACCCAGCCATGGATGTTCCTGCTGCCTTTTCTATTTATTCTGACAACTCCTGTGGCACTCCAGCACCAGACTGTTCCTCCTCTTGCTGTGAGAGGATGGAACTGATAAATCCCTGCACCTGGCAGCATTCAGGAGAGCAGGTGAGTTGTTTAAACCACCACAGAAACAAAGCCACCTCAGCAATCTGTGTCTGCTCCGAGCTGCTTGTGGGCTCTGGGTTATTTCTGTTCTTTTAATCCAGCCCAGGGCCAAATCCAGGTGCAGCCCTTCAACCTGGGGGACAAAGGGTGGCAGGGAATGGCCTCAAATCGGGCCAGGGGAGGGTCAAGTTGGGTATTAGGAAAGATTTCCCCACAGGAAAAGGTTCTCCATCCCTGGAGGGGTTTAAAAGCCCTGTGGATGTGGCAGCTGGGGACATGGGGCAGTGTCCCTTGGCAGGGCTGGGGAATGGTTGGACTCGATGGTCTCAGAGGGCTTTTCCAGCCTCACTGATTCTGTGATTCCATAAAATCCAGGTCCTTACCTGATCTCTGCTTGTTCTTTTGGCCACCTCCCTCTTTGCCTCACCCAGGACAGCCCATTGCTCCCAGTCAGAGCCATCCTTGAGATGGAGATGTGTGGGACTGAGGAGGAGCTGGAGCCGATGTCCCGGCCCTGGGAGGCTGGGAAGGGGCTGGGCTGGAATTCCCAGAAAAGCTGTGGCTGCCCCTGGATCCCTGGAAGTGTCCAAGGCCAGGTTAGCAGGGCTTGGAGCAGCCTGGGATAGGGGAAGGTGTCCCTGCCCATGGGATGGGATGAGATGGGATTTAAGGTCCTTTCCCACCCAACCCATCCCAGGATTTGGCGCTGACCCAGCCATGGCCCTTCACCTCACCAGGGCCTCACCCTGACTTCCCAGCCCCTGCAAAAGCAGGAGTCACCCCACAGGGAATGGCCTCAGCTCTCTGGCTTGGAATTTAACATCCCCCACGTCTCTCCTGATTCCTCTTTCCCTCAGAAGTGACCTGGGTTACTGCACCCCCCAGCTGTGCTCCCGGGATGAGGGAGCAGATGGGGGAATTGCATCAGGAACCAGAGCAGCTACTTCCAGACACTTCAGAAACATTAAAAACGTAATGAGTTTATCCTTTTTTTTTTTTCTTTTTTTGGGAGGGCTGGTGTAGGAGGAAGGGGCTTCTCTGTGTTTTAAACAGCATTTTCCACATTGTTTTTTAAAGTTTTAGTGTATCTGAACTAACTTTTCCAAGCAGACATATTTTAAACAAAAGGTAACAGGAAAAAGCCAAAAATAAATGACAAGTTTAAAAAAAACCTCCCCAGATTAGCTGCAGGAAAGAGAATAAACAGCAAAACCCAAAAATGACTTATGTCCAAGCAGGTTTGAAGCCTTTAACTGTCCCTGACCATGGTAGGGGGGACAGTGGGCCACGATTTTAGAGATCTCAAGTCTCCAGCAACACTGGTGGCTGTCCCATGAGATTTCTGAAGCACCAAAGAAAATTCATTGACTATTTTCTATTTCCAATACCAGTCAAACATCTCATTTCCACGCTGATTTTTCCACTGGGTACCTGTTTGCAATCCTCAGCTGCTAAACCCTTGTAAAATCCATTTCTCTCTTCAGTCCTTTTCAGGGGAGGAGGGAGGCCAATAAAAGAGCAATAAAAATATTTTACAAGTAAGCGTGCAAGGTTAACGAGGAAGATTCATTCTGCATTACCCCACTGGACTCAAAGCAGATGTTTGCTTGGTCAAGTGCCTTTGTGGAAAGTGGTGTTAAAATTTCACTGGAAAACAGAAAACATCTGCTACTCACCTCTGTGTAAAATCTTCAGACTCCATAAATAGGTCAGGCCTTTCACAACCTGAAGTTAAAAGAAAAAAAAAAAAAAAAAAAATCACATTTTAGGGATTCCTGGTAGGAAGAATTCCACATGTCAGCTGAGGTGGGACATCAGAGAACCCAGCTGTAAGAATGGAGCCAGGACCACAAAAAGGGGAGAGCCCACATCCCTCCCTGCAGGACCCAGGGGAGCCCCTGCTAAAAACCTGCAGCAGGTCCTTTATTAATACACAGATGATTTCTTCCCAGGACCTGGAGGCTGAAGTCAGTTGAGCTCACGCTGAATCCCTTCAGGCATTTCAGTGTGTCTTTAATTCACCTGTCTTTGCTGGGCTGTTAAAAACCACGGAGGCCAAAGGATGTGATGATTTGTCTTCTTGTAACAAAAAGGCCAGAAAACAAGAAAATCTCTAATAACCTCTTCCACTTCATCCTCCCTTCCCTTTCTTCCCATTTGCTGCCTCCTGCACTTTCCCTTTACTTTCCACACTTTCATTCACTCAATGCCAACATGGAACTTTTCTTCTTGAGCTATAAAAATTCCCTCATTCTCCCTCATACTCATCTTGCACCAACACAAATCCTAATGCATCTCACAGCAGAGAGATTGCAGCTCCTAAAACACAATTCCCAAAAGTAAATACAACCCCTCACCCTGGACAAATGCTGCCCTGCTACTCCAGAATTCCCTCCTTCCACCACCAAAACTGCTAAAGCCAAACTCCAAAACCAGTTAGTGCAGCACAAAATTCCACAAACACATTTCAGCCCCTGCTGACCTCCCCAGTCCAACCCTGTTGGCTCAGCCAGCAAAGCTTTTTTAGACACTTTCCATCTCTGAGGTGACATTTAATTCATTTCCAAGATGCTTTCCTCATGTATCTCCAGAACAATGAAGCATTTCTGACACTGCTGAAGTTGTGTGAGTTCTGCAGTCAAGACAATTACATTTTTTGTGCTCTGAGTAGCCCAAAATGAAATTATTTGTGTTGCAGTGATCAAGCAGAAGTGCTAAAAATATGATGCAGAGTGAAGGCAGAGAGCACAGTAATTTTCTGCCTTCCTCTTGGATTAGAAATGCTTTCAAATTCTAAGATTTATTCTGTAAGAAAAACGCTGTTGGTGGAGTCAGAATCTCTTTGTAAAGCAAATAACAATGGTGGATCCCAAATGAATTGTTCCAGGGGATAATTCCTCTCTTAAACTCACTCCAAACCCAACCATCTCCTGACCTCAGATGGTTGTTACCTTTAACAAAAGGGTTGGTCCAATTCTGCCTGCCCAGAGGTGTGGCTTTTCACCTCAAGCCTTTCAAAAAGCTTGGACTTGATGATCTTAAAGGTCTTTTCCAACCTTAATGATTCTATGATTCCAAGGCTTATGAAAAGCAAAATGTGGGAATTCTATTTACAGCATTCTGACATAATAATAACAGTAATAATGATAATGATAATGATAATGAAAATAATAATGTATCAATGCAAAAATAAATCAGGGAGATGCCCCATTTCAAGCTTCTTCCAATGGCCAAAGGGATTTTCAGAACAGTAAACTCTTTGATTATTAAAAGCATATTTAGACTATTGAAAATCTTTGAAACCATTAGGAAATTATTTGCTTTAAAGCAAGGACCCATAAGAAAAAAAAAGGAAACATTTCTGATGAAACAAATCAACAGCTGCAAGTTATGAAACATCTTTATTATGGAACATGGGCTGGGTAAGCAGTTAGGGAAGCCATGGAATTTAACAAACTCTCCCTCCAGATTCTCTGGGTGTACAGAGGAATAAAAAGGAGCTTTTCCCTTTATCCTGGGCTGTAAATATGCTCACAGGAGCCCCCCAAATGGACTCACCTCGTTATTCACTCCCCTTACATTTGCCTTTTAGGGAAGGACTCTTAAGCATTAAATATTATTCTAAAACGGTGCTGGAAGGGAGAATCTTTTGATTGAAGCTGGAGCAGGAATTATTGGTATTCAGTAAAGGAGGTTTTACAACAATGCCTTGACAAAGCCTTGACACAAAAAGTACTTCTACCTGCTGTCAATCACTCACTCTCCTGACAGTTCAAGTGCACATCCTTTCTGGGAGAACTTCAATCAACATTAGCGCTCAAAATACAGAGCACAGTGTCACTGCTTCAGAAATGGAAGGGAAAATAAATGTGTGAAGTGGCAAGCGAAGGGAGAGAGGGTTTTACACCCACAGCCCAACTCAGGACACGGCAGCACCAAGCCAGGAGCGACCACAGCGTCATTTTGGGGCTCCCAGGATCCACTTTTCCTTTAAAAACCACTCCAGCCCTCCACACAAATAAAGGACAGCAGCAAGGAGAGAGATTTCCCTGTCTCACTGATTGTGCCTCACGCAGCAAACAGGGAGGAATTTTACTGTGAAGTCAGAGATCCCTCCGTGTTTGCTACAGAAACGGCTGAGAGAATTGGGATTGTCCAGCCTGGAGAAAAGCAGCTCCAGGGTGACCCAACTGTGGCCTTCCAGTGCCTGAAGGAACCAAAAACAAAGATGGAGAGAGACTATTTCCAAGGGATGGAGTGACAGGAAAGGGGAATGGCTTCAAACTGACAGAGGACAGGGTTAGATGGAATATTAGGGGGAAATCCCTCCCTGTGAGGGTGGTGAGGCCCTGGCACAGGGTGCCCAGAGAAGCCGTGGCTGCCCCTGGATCCCTGGAAGTGTCCAAGGCCGGGTTGGACAGGAAGCCATTCCCTGTGTCCTGTCCCTCCATCCCTTGTCCCCAGTCCCTCTCCAGCTCTCCTGGAACCCCTTTAGGCCCTGGAAGGGGCTCTGAGCTCTCCCTGGAGCCTTTCCTTCTCCAGGTGAACATTTCCAGCTCTCCCAGCCTGGCTCCAGCCCTCGGAGCAGCTCCATGGCCTCCTCTGGAATTGCTCCCACAGCTCCACATCCACAAGAAAGTCTGGTTGAGAGGGGAATGTATGAGAAAGGCAGACCCAGTGGTGCCCATTTAGAACCACTCAAGCTGGAAAAGTCCTCCCAGATCAACAAGTCCAACCACAGAAATCCTGAAGTCGGGGCCAGAGGAGTGCTGGGATGCAGGGAATGCCTGGATGTGCTGCTTCCTTTTTCTCTGGGAATGGTTTCACTTCAAAACTTCTACAAATACACCGGGAGCTTATTCCAGTTAACAGATGTGCAGGTCACACGTATTATTAAGCAGCTTCCATGGATTAATGCACTGGACATGTCTTGGGAGAATAAAAGACAAATGGCTCTGGACATGGGGAAGGGAAAAAAAAAAAAAAGAGACTATGGAAGCTGCAGGTTTTGTCTCCAAAAGCCATCCGTGTGAGCTGCAGCTTTTGTCTGGCACTCTCCTCCTGGGCAGCAGCGAGCAGCAATCCCAGGATTTGGGTAATCTCCCCAAGCTGTTCAGGGGGATTACGGTGTCTGCGTGCAGGACTCGGCACAAAGGTGCCCCAGCCCCCAAAAAGAGCTCTGCTGCCACCTCAGACACAACGTGGGGAGGCTCACCGGAGCCATTCCTGCTGCCACTGAGAAATCCATTGGAAAACAAAAGGCTTCTGCTGCCTCCTTCCAACAATTCCACTGTGCCAAAAATCAGCACCAGAGCAGAGGAGCTGCCAGTGCTGGTTCAGCCTCAGCGCACACCTTCTGCTCTGAGAGCAGGAGGAAGGGCTGAGTCCCTTCTCTGAAGCGCCTTTGTTCCCCTCTTTCCTGACCCCCTGCTCCACAAGGCACAGGAAAGCAGGAAATAAAATAACTAGGAAAAGCTAAGTATCCATGTCAGGGAGTCAGGCTCACAAGCTGACTGATCAGGGACAAAATGACCCCAGGGGAGCAAAAACCCACCGACATCGAGACATAAAAGGTGGGGCTGAGGCACCACCATTATGGATGAGAGGGAAATTGGAGGAGAACACCTGTGGAATGCCAAGGGGAGGATGGGGGAGAGGAGAGACAAACCCAAGGGAATGATGAGGTGGTGATGGATTAAACACACACTGTGAGTGAGATAAGGAAAAGGAGAAGGAATGAGCAGTTGAAGGAATGCTGGAAGGCCCATCCCAGAGTTATCAAACCATCGACATCATCATCATCATCAGGGATATGGGGATGCTGTGAGCAACTTCCCACTCCCTGCTCCAGAGGGAAGAGGAGATGAAACGTTTTCCCTCTGAACTGGAGGTGAAGAGCACTCAAATTCCACAAGGAACTGGCAGGTACATAATGAGCAGATTTGAAGCTACTCAGAGGAAACAGCATCAGAGAGGGATGTTCATCACCCTGGGCAGGCCACACAAATTAAGAGGAAAGTAGAGCTGTGAATTACAATGAACAGAGACTAAATAGCTGCCTGTGTTGGATTAAAGGATTTAAATTGTCAGCTTGATGTATAATGAATGTGAAAACCCAGCACTTAATTAAATGGCACATGATAGAATAACTTTGTTTTGCTTTAAACTGCTTAAGTTATCAAAGTATTCCTTATATTTAGCAATTGTTTAGCAGTATCTCCCTCCCTGGTGAGATCCACCGAGACACTGGTCATTACCCTGTGTTCAGCTGTGGAGGAAGAGGGATTTTTTTAAACTTTTTAAATTTCTGTTGGTCTGTAATTTGAGTTTTCAATCATGGCCAGTGAATTTTTAGCAGCTGAATGCTGCAGAGCCCCAAGGATGATCTACCAGGGGCTTTAAGGATCCCACTGTCAACACCTTGAGACCAAACCCAGGAGGTTCTGAGGAGTTCTTCCTACACCACAGACTCATCACCCCTAAAATGACCCCTATTAACTCCTCCCCGTGGCTGCTCAGGTGTGAAAGGGGTGAGACACCAGCCTGTGCCTGGGTCTCGCTTGTGCCAAGCAAAAAACTTCATCCTCCTCACCTGCCTTGAGGAGAACACAGGAAATCTGTTCTGCCACTGCATTTTGGCAGCAGGAACCAACTTAATCCTTCAACCTGGCAAGGAGAACTCATGGAGTCACTCTGTGCAGCATAAGGACAGTCAGGATGGAAATCACACGCTCAGAGGCAAAGGATCCCCACCAGGGCTCCTGAATCACCTTCTGAAGGCACCACAGAGAACAGGAGGGCTTAAAGGCTGATTAAATAATTAATTAATTAAATAAAGGTGATTAAGAGCACTGCTCCATCCAGCAGGGCTGATGGGAAGGAACGGTGATAGGAAGGAATGTGACCACACGGACCTTCAGCAAATTCTTTTTTTTTCCCCTCACCCCACTCAATGTATCCCATCCTTTCACACAGATCTGTACAACAGAATCCTGGAATGGTTTGGGTTGGGAGGGGCCCTAAAGCTCATCCAGTGCCACCCCTGCCATGGGCAGGGACACCTTCCCCTACCCCAGGGTGCTCCAGCCTGGCCTTGGACACTGCCAGGGATCCAGGGGCAGCCACAGCTTCTCTGGGCACCCTGAGCCAGGGCCTCACACCCTCACAGGGAGGAATTCCTTCCCAATATCCCATCCATCCCTGTCCTCTGGCACTGGGAAACCATTCCCTGTGTCCTGCCCCGCCATCCCTTTAGGCCCTGGAAGGGGCTGTGAGCTCTCCCTGGAGCCTTCTCCTCTCCAGGCTGGACAATCCCAGTTCCCAGTCCTTCCTCATAGGACAGGAGTCCCATGCCTCTCACCATCCCATGAACCTCCAGCCTCCCATGTGTTGGTCATTCAGAAGGAAGTTTTCCTTAATCCCAGAGTCCCTGTGCACAGGGATGGTTTGGAGGAGCAGGAGAGAGGAAGCACCCTCCTTCCACACGAGCACACAGACCCTGGAGGTGCCCCAACGTCCCAATGAACACTTGAATCAGAGACATTTTTACACACAATCAAAAACTGAGAGACAAAAAGCAATCCAAGTACTCACAGCCACTGCTATCCTTCCGAGAACGTGTTCTGGAATTTTTCTATAAACATCCAAAGAACCCCCTGCAGGGACAAACAGCACGTGCTCAGGTGATGCCAGATGAAACAGTGCCCCAGATTTGAAGCCCCAAGGGTTTTCTAGGCCTTGGTTATTAATAAAAACACCATCAATGCTAGAACAATAACTGTGTCAGAAATAACTGACCTTAAAAATCTCCCAAACTCTGCATAAACACATGCAACAGCACTTGGAGCTCTTTTTACCACATTCCTGATTTTTTTCTTGCAGCATTAATATTCAGAAAACAGCAACAACAAAACATTAGAAAACCTCCCAGTCACAGGTCAGAATATCAACATAGAGAACTCCAAACCATGTGAAAAAATGTCTTGGGGATAACAAAATCATCCCAAAAAGCAGATTCCAAGGTCCAAAGTATCCCAGCTCTTGTCCCCAAAGGCTGGTGCTACCACTCTGTGGTATCCAAGATGGTATTTCCTCCTGACATCACACCAAGGATGGTTTGGTTGGCCCATACTGACGCCTGAAATGAATTCCTGGAGTTCCTGGGGAAGCAGGGTAAATTTTCCCAGTAAATCCAGAATGGGAACCAACCTGGCACAGCCCTGTCAGCATCACCCATGCTGGGACACCAAGAAGCCTCATTGCCTCTAACAGCCCTACAGGCATTCCCAAGGGATTGGGAAGTGTTACCTCCCTTCTCCTCTGCAAAAACCACTCGTGACCAAACTGGCGTCCAAAATGTCCCCGGGGCGAAATACAAATTCTTAAGGTAAGAAAATAAATTCAAAATTGAGAACTAAAAATCTCCAAGCAGAATGGCCAACAAAGTAAATAAATGGACAAAGGAATCGCAGGCAGAGAATTGCTGCAAACTGAAAGAGAGGAGGTTGGGATGAGATATTGGGAAGGAATTGTTCCCTGTGACGGTGGGGAGGGGCTGGGATGGAATTCCCAGAGGAGCTATGGCTGCCCCTGGATCCCTGGAATGTTCAAGGCCAGGTTGGATGGGGCTTAATTACACCACAATTCTCATTTATGCTGTAACTTCTCACTCTAATGACCGGGGGGGGGGTTGGGTGGAGGGTGTTTTTTATCCCTCGTGGTCTCCACTGTCAGAAACAAACTCTGTTTGTCTTCCCTAATGTTCCTCTGATTCCAAGTTATTGAAACTCCCATTCCTTCATTAAATTGAATCTTTCAACTGGTATTGTCCACACTGCCTGTGGATTATAATTAATCCCAGTTTTAAAAGGAAATATAAGTGCTGTGGAATGGAAATCAGAGGTTGCAGCTCCACAGCCTCTCACTGCTCATTACAAACCCAAACAGAAGGCAATCCTATGGCTGGTGGTTCCCGTTCATCCCTGTAACATATCCTTACATTTTGCACCAAAAAAAGACCTCTTCTCACACCCCAAACTGCTAAACCTGGCTGTCACAGCTGGCTCTAAAGGAACTGCTGCTGGAAAAATGAAGGAAAACACATTTTTTTGCAAACAAATGGGGAAATCTGGAGTTTTTCTGTGGAGGAAAAAAAATATCTGTGAAAAAAAAATTTTCCCAAATCCAAAAATGTCAGCTCCCACACGTGTACATACATCCAGGTTCAGTCTGGTCACCTGCACATCTCGTTTTCCAAGGGGAATTTAGCAGGAATTTAGCAGTTTCAAGGGAAAGAGGCAACCACGTAAGTAAAAAGCAACAGGGCATTTCACCACCTTTATTTAGGACATCAACTTTATTACAAATATAAAGGGGCAAAGCTGGAAAACCTCATTTCACATCTCTGTTGCTCTTTAAAATCAATTGGCAGGTGGGAGGCTGATCCAGGTCAGTTCAACCTCAGGGCTTTGGTATTTGCAGGCCTGGAGTTACTTGGATTTTTCCTGGTTGCAGGTGCCAGGGAAGCACCAATATGGTCCTACACATGTCCCCTGAGCACCCCAAAAGACTCAGATCCACCTGGATCCAGGTCATCCATGAAGGAAATAGCCTGTGATCTGCAGTCATGGGATATGGATTCAGGAAATATAAACTAAACCAGCCAAAAGGGCTAAAAATTTGACAAGGTTAAAGCTGTTCATCTGCAGGATGAAAAGTGGTTTTTTTCTTCTCTTTACCTGCATCCTTATGAATCAAAATTAAAAGTCTGGGGGGAAAAACAAGGCAAGGTCCCTTTATTTGCATTTTGTTCTTCCTTTAAGCAATTGCTGGTGCTTTCTGCCAGAAGGAGAGCACAACATGAGGCAGAGCAGAGGTCTTCTCCAGAACAATTCCCAGCAATTTGTGCATGGTCAGTAAACTCTGCCACGGTGCTGCATCGCAAGGGATGCACACCCTAAAGGCTGAAATATCTTCAAACAGGAAATCAGAGCATTTCTGTCCATTGTATTTGGAAAAATCCCTGGATTCTAGGAGCACAATCTGAATTTTAGGAGCGCTATTCCAGGCAGATGCTCATTTTGGCAGCAGCAGATGCTCCCTTGCTGTGTGTGACTACTGCTTTACACAGGCTTGTAAGTCTGAGTGTAACTGCGAGGCAGCTCAGAGAGAGGGCAAAGAGTCACCCAGCAGCACAACAGCAAAGAATTTAACTCGTGGGCTTTGGGGTTTTTTTAATAAAACCTTGAATAAAATACTTTTTCATCCAGAGAATCTGAAAGAACACTGGGAACAGGGTGCAGCCATCGCTGGGAGGGAGGTGGAAGTGTAAAAAAGGGAAATAACAGTAAAACCAGATCATTTTAACAGGGAGAAAACAAAATGCACCATAAACCCTAAAGGGCTTCACCCTGCTCCCCACCAGAAAGGAAGAAGCTGCTTGACAATGTTTAATGGGCCACGTTTGGGATTTTGGCTCTGGGATTTTTTCCTGCCAAAAAGCCTCCCCTCCACAGCGAATTATTTGGGAGATCTTTTCCTTCTTGATACCCAGCTTAAAGGAACCTTTGTGGAAAACCTGGCTGGGGCATAAAATCCTGGCTCCTAAGGAAATCCTGGTGGGAGGAGCACGCTCTGGCTCGATGGGGAAAGCAGAGCGCTGGGAAGAGCCCGAGACACGCAGGGACAGCATCTGCCACAAGAGCTCCCACACAGAGGCCAGCAAGGGTTACAAACCGCTGCCACCAGGGGATTCTCCCTGCCTTTCCTCCAGGAATAGCCAAGAATCCCAAGCAAAGTGCTGGGACACCTCTGCCAGGTCAGGCTGTGGGGTGGGGGATATTTCTGGGCTGAGGATTCACGTGGGGAGGAACGAGAGGGAGCTCAAGAAGGAACTCGGCACCGAGCTGGCAAACAGCTGGGTTGGAAAATAACTCCTTGCCTGGCAATTAAGAGACGATTTCCACTGCAAACACACAGGACATTGGGTTAATAGATTTCTTTAAAGGAAAAGCTGTTTTGGCTATCAAAACACTACAAGTGAGGAACAGCTGTTTTGTCAGCGAGGACAGATTGCACGGGAGGCTCAAATATCAAACCACAAATTAAGGCAGCATTTATTTCTCTTCTATTTACATTTTCCATAAAAGTAAGTGAAGTTACACACGGGGAAAGCGCAGCATTCCATGGAGAATACCCCACAATCCCAATTCCAACCTGCTCTGGTTTTTTAACTACCTGCAATGTTATTAATACTCCACATTTTCGAGTCATACTGCTGCATTTCATTCCAAAAAAAAAAAAACCCCTTCTCATTTAATTACTTAGCAATCAAAAACAAACTGGATACACTACTCACCATCCATGAACTCTGTACACAATGAAATCCTGTTTTCTACAAAAAAAGCACCGTAAAATCCTATGATATACGAGGAGTCACACTGGGAAGAGAAAGGAAAAAAAGCATGAGGTTGTTTTAAAATCTGCTGCAAGAAAATTGAAGCAAGAATAATTCAAATGGTAAAATCCACATACCTTATAAAGAATTTCTAACTCTGACATTATCTGCTTCTGGAGTTCCAGGGTTATGTCTAAGGGTATGACCTGAAACACAAGAGATACCATCTGAGGTCATATAAAAGGCAAGTGAATTACTCAAAATAAAAAAACCTGAAGATCCATGGACTAAGAATCCTCGTGGGATCACAAGAAAGAGAGGAATAGGTGGAAAGGATCTTTTAACAGAAAGGAAAGGGAAACGAAAGGATTGTCGGATAATCTTGGGATGGTTTGGGTAGGAAGGGAACTTAAAGCTCATCCACCCTTATCCCAGAGTGCTCCAAGCCCCAATGTCCAACCTGGCCTTGGATACTTCCAGGGATCCAGGGGCAGCCACAGCTTCTCTGGGAATTCCAGCCCAGCCCCTCACACCCTCTCAGGGAAGGCTTATTCCCAGTATCCCATCTATCCCTGCCCTCTGGCACTGGGAAGCCATTCCCTGTGTCCTGGCCCTCCATCCCTTGTCCCCAGTCCCTCTCCAGCTGTCCTGGAGCCCCTTTAGGCCCTGGAAGGGGCTCTGAGCTCTCCCTGGATCCTTCCCTTCTCCAGGAGAACATTCCCAGCTCTCCCAGCCTGGCTCCAGAGGGGCTCCAGCCCTTGGAAAACACCTCCGACCAACCCGACCTGGAGCAGCTCCAACCAGCCCCTCACTGCTGAGTTTATCCAGTGCCTCCCTCCTCCATCCCTGCCCTCATTTCTCATCATTCCAGCTCCTCAGCAGGACCAGAGCACCAGGGACTGCAGCCGAAGTGGGCTGCACTTCCTGAAGTTATACATTTCCAAGATTTTCAGGGCAGACTCTCTTAACAAGGCACTGAAATCAAATTTAACACTGAATTCTTTGCCATGATTCTTTGAAGACTTGAAAACTCAATCATTAAACTCTGCTTTATAAACCAAACTGGACTCAGTGCTCTGAGCCAGGCTCAGTCTGCCCCCCACCCAATAATTCGCAGTTTAATACGTTAAGCTAAAGGGAAGCAAAATTTAGTCAGTTTGCAGAATTAGCAGAATAAATATTACAGAAATAGTGCTGACAGAACAGAACACAGGGAGCCCATTTCCAAACACAGCACCAAAATCTGTCTCCAAGACAAGCCAATAACCTGCCTCTTCCCAGAGTTTGCTTTGGGGTTATTTATAAAAGCTGTCACTAAACTAAATTGTAAGTGTAGTACAGGGCTGCCAAGAAACGTTTAACACACTTGTCCAGATCAATAATCATTTGCCAACAATATTCACTTACATTTTTTCCAGCGTGAAAAACTTAGAAATTCATCTGCTGGGATCCCCCCAGTTGTGGTCACGGCACATCACCAGAATTCCATCTCGTCAGTGGTGTAGAATTAAAATTTTATCTCACCCGGTTCTAATCCTGGTGAGGAATTTCCCTGCAAAGGCTTCACTGACCTCAGCATCAGAAATATCCCTGACATCCCAACACCCAGGCCTGGAATGAGGAAAGGTCTGAGGCTCCTTTGCATTAACCTTAACTACAAACAGCCCCCAACACTGAGGATAACCTGGGAAAGCAGAGCTTCCCCATTTACAGGTGGTCCGGACACCAAGGGAAGGACACAGACAGCAGAATTACAAGCTTATTTCATCCCAAAATTCATCAGGAGAGATCAGCCTCACTTTTCCTGCAGAATTATTTTACTGTTTTCTTCCACCTGGAAATGTGTGGTTTGTGTGGCCCCACCTGATGTCAAGGCTGGAGGAACCTTATTTATTTACAGCACAAAAAGAGGAAAAAACCATTTACATCCCACCTTAACTTGCATTTATCATCTCCTTTTGAGTGAAATTTCCAAGCCTGTTCTGTAGAGGTAAAAAGAACTTTCAGGGATTCATGAGGTGACAGTTTCCAGCATGGGCTGGAACTGTGTTAAAGCAGAAAAAGAACCCCAAACATCTCCTCAGAGTCATTGCTACTGAGGAGGAAGCTGTGAATAAAGATTTGGATGCAACATCCTGGAATCCTGGAATGGTTTGGGTTGGAAAGGACCTGTTACTTCCCCATTATTTCCCTGGAATCACCTGACTCTGCCCAGGGTGCTGGAGCCTCAGGGATGTGGACGGACAGGATGGATCCAGTGTCAAAACTGGCTGAAATGGTTGAGCTGGGGAAGGGTATTGGACCAAAAGGGCATTTAAAAAAAATTTAAATGACATGGAGATGCTCTGGGATTCAGCAAGGTGCTCCAAGCAATCTTCCTGATCAAGCTCCATCTTCTTAATGAAGTTTTTGCCCAAAACACAGCGATTTTGGAATCACACTGAAGCACAGGTGAACCCAACCCGTACTTCCATGGAAAAGGGTTAACTTTGGAGAGAGGAATCTACCTGAGCCCATCTCCTCTGCTCCCCACCACCCCTCCAGGACAAACAAGGCTGAGCTGTCAAGTGAAATCCAAGCAGTCAAGTGACTGAATTATAATTTACTCCGTGCTCAATTTAAATCAGTGTGAAGCTATTAAAATATCCAGTATAAATACAGCAATTCATCACAGGCTGTCATGGATGACTCCATCCATTTGCTGGAGTGGCACTCGCTCCACTAAAGGGAACCAGAGCAAAAGCACAGGTCAAATTCAGCTGCTATTCTGTTTTAATTCCCTGCTTTAATCTGGCCTGACATAATTGTCTTTTGCAGTAGGTACAACTCAGAGGAAATTTGGGGGCATTACAGGCAGTATACAAATGATTAATCAAATGCTCCATTGAAATGCCAGCTAAAAGCAGTGGGAGAATGGCAAGCAGCCAGTGCACACTCACAGCTTCCACTTGGATTCCTCCCCTGGAAATAGGGAGAAGTTACTTGGGAAAAGGGCATTAAAGCCTCTGCAGGGAAAGGTTATATAAAAGATGTCATTTGGTGCATCACTGAGGGATTATGGTATGGATTTTTTAGCGTTGGGTTGTTTGGCTGAGGGATTTTCATGATTATTTACCAGCTGAAAGTATTTTAATCAACAGGTTTTTGGTTATCTTGTGCAATTAAATCTGTATATTGTCATTAGAAAAAGCCCCAAAATGCAGAGCTCTGCTTTCCCAGATCCCTCCCCTACAACCTGATAATCCTGTGTCAAAACATTGGATCTGTGTGATGATCATGTCAAGAGGTTGGCATTGAAATCCTCTTTAGTTGCTGCTTATGTCAAGATACAAGGAATTTAATTAATTACTTTTTACTACCACATAAAATCATAATTATATATAATTATATATAATATAGACTGTCTATGATATAGACATGCTCTTTTCTATATTTCCTATATATTTTAATAGAAATATTTAATTAAGTAATCTTTTTGACGGCAATTCCACAATCACCACCAGAGCAGCTCTCCCAACCTCCAGCTCGTCAGCACCTTATTTTTAACCACAATAATGCAAATTTTGATTTAGTATCTCTCTGAAATCACAGAAAATGAAATAAAATTGAGAGTGAAAGGCCCAACACGAGCAGAACCTGCCAGAGACCCCATTTCCCAAATCTCCAGGATGCTCATTATCCACCAGGACTCCCCAAACCTGCAGACTCCAAGGGAAAAAGGAGGTGAAATTGCTGGGAAAAGGGTTTTGCCACAGGGAGGTGATTTCAATTAACCTTGCAAAGGGTGAACTTGTCCCTCCTGCCTGAATTCCCAGAATTTCCTGGCGCTCCAGCTCCTCTCCAGGCAGCTTCTGAGGGCACCTCCAGCCCCAGACATGGATGGAGCTTGGAAAAGCCCATTTGAGGAAGCAGTGGAGCTTTTTTAGATCCATATTGAAAGCTTTTAATTATAAAAAAATAATATTTATTACAGTTTCCATCCTTTTGTGCCTGTCACAACTCAGAGAACTCCTGTCTAACCATTCCTGACAGGTTTAGGAAGGTTGGACACCACTTAAAAAGGCTTTTCAAAATGACTTTTTCCAAAACTTTTTTAACCTTCTATAATTAGAAGCTATTAGGATGTTATTTCTGTGCTTTCCACAGGTGAAGACCCATTTCAAATCCAGCAGGAAGAATTTGCTTCCCTGCAATTCACAGGAAAATCAAAAGCCTTTTTTTTTTCTGGGATGAAGGGATTTCTGTGATCCTCAGGAAAAGCCAGAACTCAGGCAGAAGCACATTTTTATAAATTCCACATGACTGAAACCACAACCTGAGCCTAAATCTGAAGTCAAACCACACAAGTTCTGCCCAATAAATAGAAATATTTCATTCAAATCTTGTATAACCTTTTATCTTGAAATTTCATTTCACTCCAATGCTGCTTTAAGCACCCAGCTCCCATCATTCCTCCTCCCGCCTTCCTCTCCCATTCCTTCACTTTACCTCAGTTATCCCAGAATTTAAGGATTAGAGGATGGGAAAAGAAATAAAAACCCATCTCCCAGATTTTTAAACAATTATTCCATAAAGAGTTCCATTTTAAAACAAGCCTTTTTTTAGATCACCAACTATTAATAGGAATGGCACAAATGCAAGAATTTGTTTCTCCAAATCTCCTCTGCTTCGAGTTTCAACAAAATTGTTCAGTTGAAAAAAAATCAGATCTATGGAAAAATTACCTCTTTTTTGGATTATTTTTGTGCAGATGAACTATTAATAATTTCATTTACAAGCATAGATTAATTAACAGATTACATCCAAGAGCTGCCACGCTGTTGCTATTATTTTATCCCAGTTTTAAATGAATTCCAGTGAAAATTGGGATTTATCTGATCACAAAATGCTTCAATCTCCAGGTTTAACCCAAGTAAGGAGCCCAACTGCACTTGAAACATCCATGGAGAGGTCAAGATGTGGGGATTTCAGGCAATTCCCTGGGGGAAAACCCTGGATTTTGGGAAGCTGTGCTCATTGGGAATGACTCCATTTACAGGCTGGGGTTTTCCTGCATAGATTAATGCAATAAACCAAACTGAGATCCAAAAATCAGAGGGAAGGGAGGGAAAGCAAGGTCAGGAAAAACTGGAAAGAAAGAAGATGTCTGGAATCTCTTACCTTCACTGCCAGGATTTTTCCACTACGGATATGATATGCCCTGTGTGAGGAAAAAATGCAATAATTTGAGATCATATAAAATTCCCCCTGTAAGGAAGTGCAATACAAATACACTGATTTCACAGGAAAGTGACTTTTGGCTCACAGATTTTATGCAAAGCCAATTTTATCCAGCATTTCTAAGGGAAAACAGAGGAAAATACGGGATCAAAAATATATTTACAAGGGAACCATTCAGCAGGCTTGTATCTTTATTTTTGATACAAAATATACACATTGAAGGCTTTGATACAGCAGAAAAATAAACTATAAATGGGAATTTAACAGAATCATTTAGGTTGGAAAACGCCTCCAAGATCACTGAGTTCAACCTTAAATCTGAGTTAAACCTTGAATTTATCCACTTCCCCATTTTCTTGCAATGGAATTAATTAAGATTATAACCATCACCCAGAATTTTCATGGAAAAATCAGGATTATCTCACCAATCTGCCAGTCCTGTGGGTATTTTCAGAGACAAGCAGCTACACCAATTAAATTGAATTAAAACAGATTATGGCCAATTCTTTCTCATAACTTAAGGACCCACACAAAATATCAGCAAAATTAAATTTCTGCATTTATTTTAAGATTTCTTTTAAGATTAGTGGGTGCATATAAAGGTAGAAAGAATTATTGGTAATGTTTGGAGGCACCCAAAAATAATTTTCCAGGGTATTTCAACAGCAGGTTGTCTTCATTTCTGAGGAGAAACACCCATAATTGGCTATTTAACAATGGCTTGAATATTCCCAACCATGAACACGTGAGAAAATAAAGGCAGGTAAAAAAAAAAAATCTCCTCAAAATCCAATGTAATTTTGCATAAAAACAAAACCATTAAAGGTTTTCCTCTTCAGTGGTTTTACTGTTTCACCCTGATTTATGGCACTAGGCACAGCAATGTCAGAGATGTGGCACTAACCTTAAAGAATTATAATATTTTACCACTCTCTATCTCTAGCAATTATTACTGAAGAAGAAAAGCTTTAATAGTTGGGTTTTTGCATGTAAAATCACCCAGAGACAGGGTGAGGCTGTCGTTTAATCTTATTTACAACCCTGAGAGCTCCCCTAATTTCTGGTAATGGCTTGGCAGTTCCTAAAAACTTCACCTTAATTTAATAACTCTTGGATGAACATTTCTGTAACCGAGTGGCATTGGCTTTTAGGGGGAAAAAAAAAAGAGTTTAAAAAGGCAGAGGGGGGAAAAAATCACTGTAGAAAATGAGATCATCCATGGGAGCTCTGATAGAGCAGGAGCTGAATCCACGAATCCACGAGCTCTGCTGTAACTGGGGATGAACCAACAGTGGCAAAAACATCCTGGGCTTAAGATGAGCAGGAATGATAAGGGATGAAGAGGTTGGGAAAAGATGCTCAACGTCTGTTGGCTTAATAGGGACCTCACTGGACAGTTTAATTAGCTCGTCAAGAACCTGATCCTTTTTCCATAGGAGAGATCTCCTGTTTCCGAGTGAATTAAAAGGGAAGACTTGATTATTTAATTATGATGCACGCTAATTCATCCGTGGAAGTTTGGGTTCAATTTCCAGCAGAGGGCAGATACCTGGTTTGGTTTACAGAGCACTGACAGCACCAATTTAACATTTAATTATCGCTGGGAATTGGATCACAAAGGAGCAGGAGCCCGTGGGCCGGCGTGGCCGGGGCCTTTGGGATGCCAGGCTGCCCAGCAGGACAGGAATTTGTTTACTCCAGGCTGATCCAGCATCTCAATTGTCCTGCCCTTGCCCAGCACAATAACTGTAAAGTGATTAATGAAGTTTGAATGGGAGCTTTGGTTACACCAAAAGACAACCCTACACCTCTGCGGTGTTTTAATTAACAGCTAACACTTCAAATTAGGCTGGAGTTGCTGCAGTAATTATCCCTTCCAATGAGTGTGGAGGGAAAAAGGGTTTTCTTGGATGTTATGTGGGACTGGAAGGTGGAATTGATCATTTTGGTTACAGCCAGCACCGCTAAAGCCTGAATTTAATACCTTTATGCAGCTTCTAAGGAACGGACTAAAAAAATCCCACGGGATAGCAAGCACAGCATGAGGAAAACCAGACTTTTAGTAAATTTATGGATGTCTAGGAGGAGATTAAACCAACATTCCCACTCAAAGTCTCATCTCAAGGGTCATCTCCCAGGTTTTGGTGCCACCTCCAGAAGTGAAGCAAGCAAACCCATCAGAGAAAAGGAGCAAAATTCCAAAGGTTCCTCAGCAACTTGGCACACTTCAGGAACGCACTTAAAATCTTCCAAGGTGGCAGGAAAATTCCTAGAAACAGCTCAAAACAGCAGCTCCCCAGTGCCAGGGACGGGTTTGAGCAGTGCCCAGCAGTGAGGAGAAGGGGATGCTAAACACCACGCTGGGTGTTGGGGGGGGTCTCCCTCCCCGCTCCTGGCACAGGAGATGGAGGCAAACACAGAATCCTGGAATGGTTTGGGTGGGAAGGGACCTTAAAGCCCATCCCATTTCACCCCCTGCCATGGGCAGGGACATTTCCACTATCCCAGGGGGCTCCAATCTCTGGCCTTGGACACTTCCAGGGACCATCTCCTGGTGGGAAGTTCCCCCAGTGACACAGAGCTTGGCTTGAAACCATCACACCTTGTCCAAGGAAAGGACAGAGACTCCAACGCTGCCTGGCTGAACATTCCCACTGGGGAACAGACATTTCAGTCTCTCCCTCCACATTCCCACCAGAATTCATTATTCCAAGCCCCTGCATCCATTACAATGAACAGCTCCTAAGCAAGACTGGCACAGTTGTGTCCAATATTTCACCACCCTTGGCTACAAACCACATCCCGAGACATTTAAAGCCCTGAAGGGCCCCACACAAGCCAAGCCCTTCAGCAGAACTTTGTCTCCTCCACTCTGGAAAAGCAGAGCGTCCCTCAGGGAGGGCTGCAGAGGTGGCGTGGCCAAAACCGGGGTTATTTTGGGGAATAAATACGAGAGATGCTGTGTGAGCAAGCACCGTGTTTGAACAAAGCCCTCCAGCTAAGCCACGAAAACTTGTGATGGACTGCGGAGAGTGCATCCCTTGTGTCCCAGAAAATACAAATCAATATCATGGAAAACTAGAATAGGGCTTTGGGGGATCTGCCAACCCTCAGCATCTCTCCCCCCACCCCGTACAGGAGATGTGTTTCTACAGGAAAGCAAATGAAAAACGGGAAGCATCAGAAGCAGCAGGTTTGCGTTTTAAGGAGAAAAGGGGAACGGAAATCCACATTACCTGCTTTGTTCTTCCTGAGGTAAAGAAAACCAAGGAGAAATGTCAGGGCTTTGGGCTCTTCATAGAATAAACCCCAGCCCACCCTAATATTTGACGCTAAATACTCGGTACACCGAATACGATGAGTTTCTACTCAACACAGAAGGAAAACAAACCCAACTTCAGAGAAAATGTGCCAGATTCTTAATAAAGAGCTAATAAATTCTTAATAAATAGCGAAGATGGCAAACAAAATATTTCTCTCAGACCAACAATTTTACATCCTCCCTGTGAGGAATTTTACCTAAAGCACACTGGGAGCTGCAGGATGCTGTGGTTGCGGGATAATTCTTTCCAGCGCAAGCAAAGAACCAACCACAGGTTGCAACCTGCAGGCAACTCAAGGGAAACACTAATTTTCAATTTTTTTTCTAATTTTTAATTGCAAAGCCCTTGCCCACATGTGAGTGAATCAACAATGGTCACATCACGAGCAGGGGCTGAGTTTGCAAAGATCCCCGAGCTTTTTCCAGCAGCTTTTCCCATCAAACACAACTTCTCACTACAAGCTGAGTTTGGTATTATATTAAATCTCAAAATAAACACAGTCTCTACCTAGACACCAAAATCCATTCAAATTATCCTCTCATGCTCAGAACAGCACCAAAGGAGCCTGGAGCAGCACAGGATCTGCTTCCCATCTGCTCCCTCTGGCCACCAGGATACATCCTTTCATTTTTCCCCACAACAGCCACGGGAACAACTTCTAATCAATAAGATACTCCTTGGCAAGCCTAAATGATTCAAGGGAAAGCCATGACCTGTCTGCTGTGCCAATGAGCCAGCCCTGTCCCTTCCCAGAAATATAACCAACATCAGCAAAGATGACAAAATGATGAACTGACAGACGGAGACAGCAGCGATGGGGCTGCAGGATCCAGGGATGCAACACTCCCCTCCAGCCTGGGGACACCTAAGGCTGGTGCCACGAGGGGCGTGGGACAAGGGATGGAGGGACAGGACACAGGGTTCCCAGATGGGATATGGGGAAAAATTCCTCCCCAGCATGGAGATTCCCTGCCTCTCCCATGCCCTGTCCCAGTGCTGCAGTACTGGAGCTCCTCCTTTCTTGCCAAGAGCTTTCTCCTGAGGTCCATCTGAACTTGCCAAGGTGGCAGCTTCAGGCCACAGAGTAAAACTAGAAGTGAATATTCTGCTTCCTTTCTCCCGACGCTTTTCCTCCTACTTCTCACCTGGGGATGAATGCATTACCCACATTTGTTAAAAACAGCAGGAGATAATTTCCCTCAAAAGGGTTGGGAAATATTGTCCCATTTCCCCACAGTTTACTCCCGGCACTGCACTGAGGAGCTGCAGAGGAAGCTCTCCAGACCCACTGAGACAAACACCACCACACACCAAAGGTCTCTGGTGCCACGGCAGAGTGTTTCCAAACAGAAATAAGAGTTTTAAGCTTCTTATTTGAGCTCAAAAGTGACCAGAAAAAGCTGTGCTTGTAGCAGGCCACACCTTCAGACGTGAGGGCGCAGAGGGAGTCAAACCGGACATTTATGAGAAATAACCGAGAGCAAAAAGCTGCGTCGGTGTCGTGCACAGGGACCTCAGCCCTGCAGCACAACGTGCCAGCCAGCAGCTGCAAACTCCACGCAGCAAATCACCCCCACATTTGCTTTACTGGTAATTTTCTCCTTTTCCCCCCCTTTTTTTGCCTGGGACTGCTGCTGTTTGTCGTGCTCGTGGTCAGACCGTGGCAGCGCAGCGACAGGAGCATCACGTACTCCGATGGCCATCGAAAGAAAGAGATTCAAATTGTTTCTAGGAAATAACCACTTTGCCAGTTGCTGCCTCCTGCAATAGCAAACACATTAGCCTGACTCTGTGGCTGTTAAACCAGGGAAGCCAAAGTGCACAGCAGTTGGAAAAAGGAGCTTTTATGGTGCTGTGCTGGTTCACAGCACAACCTCCCCTCCCTCTGAAATGCCACTGCAGATGCTTGAGCGCTGATTGCAAAATGATTTGCTGGGGAAGTAGCAAACAAACTGCAAATAGTGGTATCTGAATGTTAAAACTTCTGACAAAGAGCACAGTTGGCACCAGAGGCTGCATAAAGGAAATGTTGAGCAGCAATGTCTCACTTAACCCAGCTCGGTGCTGGAATCCAAGCCCAGGGAATGATGATCCCTCACCTCTTTGTGCTGGAACCTGTTCCTCTTTCCATCTGTTACCACTTAAATGAGTCTTCCTTCTCTCCTGCAGCCAAACATTCAGGGCTAACCTTTGGAAATGGGATTCCCAGCCTTTCTCTTTGTACCCATCCCACTGCCAGTCAGTCCCCATTCCTGAAAGAGACCTGGACAGGCTGGAATAAGGACGGAGCTCGAGCAAAGTGTGGTACCACCACACCTACACCAGGTCACCCAGGACCACCCAGAGCAGCTCCAGACACAGGAATGGACTCACCTGCTGGATTTAAACAGGTGTAAGGATAAAAGGCAGCAGAGCAGCCGTGAGCTCCGACTGACACGGTGTTATCCCACACGGCAGAAAGCCTGCAGTGAATCCATCACAATTTTAGGAAAGAAACATGAAGCAACAGAGTGTGAGCCAAAAAGTACATCACGTTCTTTGGTGACAGGAACTAAGAAGCCAACGTGAGGGGTTGTTCAGCCTAGAGAAGAGAAGGATCCAGGGAGAGCTCAGAGCCCCTTGCAGGGGCTAAAGGGGCTCCAGGAGAGCTGGAGAGGGACTGGGGACAAGGCATGGAGGGACAGGACACAGGGAATGGATTCCCAGTGCCAGAGGGCAGGGATGGATGGGATACTGGGAAGGAATTCTCCCCTGGGAAGGTGGGGAGGCCCTGAGCTCTCACCCCAGCTCACTCACTGCTAACAAGCACAAGTTCCCATTTTCCGGACTGCTGCTCGCTTCATCTTCCCAGCTATGGACATCCAACACAAACAAAACAACTTTAATTTAAGAATCATCCAGTTTCTAATTAAACAGCCATAGGCAGCTGGCTGGATACATTTTAATCAGTTTCAATAACGTATTGATTGGATACTGAAGCTTAAAAATTAAAAGTAAAAAGATGACCGGGGAATTGTCCCATCTCAGCCCAACAGTAGAACCCTCTGTAAATAACTCCTCTTTTAACCATCAGCTAAATGAACACTTCAATACTGCACTACAAAGTCTTCTGCAAAATTACTTTAACTAACAAGCAGAAATTTATCAGCTTCAGCCAAAATCAATGCTGAAATCAATTTGAACACTGGTTGTGTCTAAAGGGGCTCATTGGCAATTTAGGGAAATTACACCATGTAAATGCCTGTGCTTTAATTGAACAGTTTCATCAACTAGGCTGTGATTGCTGTCCATTCATTTATTTACTTTCACTGCAGCTCCCATTCTGCAGAGGAATGGGTTTTGTCAGACTTGAAGGAGGTACTTTATCTTCATTTTATGCACTTTTGTGCATAACAGATTCTATGGGGCGGGCGAGCGCCAGCCAGGGTCACAGGAAGCGAGTGACCAGCAAGCACTGGTCAGTCTTGTTTAACCCACACTGGTAGTAGATGACATCCAGTGGGGCATTTCTAACTCAGGTACTGCTGCTCCAACGCTTTCAGTGGGACTCAAAATAAACCCAAACAAGAGAAACAGAAAATGAATGCAGTCCGGGAAAGGAAATAAGGGAAATGCCTCCACAGCCACACCACAGGAATTAAGGGAGGTGCCATTTTAAGACTTCAAAGGGTCAAAGATGTGTTTTAATGCCAAACAAGCCAGTGAAGCTGCCTGTGCTTCCTTCCCTGAGCACCAGGCTGGGACAAGCACTGTGGAGAAAAGGTTGTGAGAACCTTCCCCAGGAATCCCTGGCTGGGAATCTGCAGCTCCATCCCTGCTTCTGCTACTTCTTTTGCTGCCTTGGAAAAGGGATTTCATCTCTGCCTACATTTACCCTCTGCCAAAGGGCCAAAATAATCTGTGAATTAAAGTATTCTAAAAAGAGGCAAAGGATAGTTCTTGTGTTACACACGTGCTGGAGAAGAGAAGGCTCCAGGGAGACCTCGGAGCACCTTCCAGTGCTAAAGGGGCTCCAGGAGAGCTGGAGAGGGACTGGGGACAAGGCATGGGGGACAGGACACAGGGAATGGCTTCCCAGTGCCAGAGGGCAGGGATAGATGGGATACTGGGAATAAATCCTTCGCTGTGAGGGTGGGGAGGCCCTGGCACAGGGTGCCCAGAGAAGCTGTGGCTGCCCCTGGATCCCTGGCAGTGTCCAAGGCCAGGTTGGCCGGGGCTTGGAACAGCCTGGGACCCTGCTTTAAGGTCCCTTCCAACCCAAACCATTCCAGGATTCTGTGATATCCATAGGAAAACCAGCAACAAATGACCAGGAGAGGAACAGCTCTGGTAAGATTTGGGCTGGATTCCCACAACATCTGAGGTGCTTTAAAGAACAGACTGGGACTACAGAGCTCCTTCCTGCCAGCACCCCTGTCCTGCACCAGGGCTGTGGGATAAGCCAGGAGAAGCCAACCCTACTCAGCAAAAGCTCCTCAAGGCAACAGCAAACTCCAGTTATTCCATCACCATCCCAGCAAACAGAGCTGCATCCCCTCCACCTCCCTTCCCCACAAACACAGCCAAACCTCCTCCAGCTTCCCTGCTCCAGGCTGCCCGTGCTTCCCCAGCAGTGCCAGAGGATCCTCAGCTCCCCCCAGGGCACAGACTCCAGGCTGTGGAGCACACACAGCCCCGGCCCAGCTGTCTCCCACACTCGGTGTTTAATGTGCTAATGGGGCACCCCAAGGCTGGCCGAGATAGGGAATGAAGGGATGGGCAGATGCTGGAATGTTCAACCAAACTGCAGAATTGCTCAAGGAAATTGCTCAAACAAATTAAGCTTCCTCATTTATCCCTATTTTCCAGGCTATCCAATTCTTCGGGGGCGGGACATCATCCACAGCCACTTCTCTCCCAATTACTCAACTTAAAAGTGAAGCCTTCTGCTTTCACAGCATTTTGCTAAGATGGGAACTGATGTTCCCATTCCTTTCCTCCCTCCCAGATCCTGGTAACTCCCAAATTAATTAGGGCATCATTGGGGCTTTATGTTTATTTTGGTGTACGGAGCTTTATGCTCCTGCTGCTGGAGACTCCAACAGAACCCACGGAGTTACACACACAACTCACACTGCAAAATAAATCCCAGGAGGCTGTGCCATGCCCTAAACACAGCTCCTGGAACATCTCACTTCTCCTTTCTCCTTGAAAAACAAAGACTAGAAAACATGAAATAAGAATAAAACATTCATTTTGCTTCTCTATAAAGGAAATAGCGACGCTTTAGACACGTCATGTGAGAAAGACCTGACAGAGTCATTATTTGCTAGAGATAAACACCTCCACTTTGTAATATTTAGGTTCAAAATCTACACAGCTGAGGATCTGAGCTCTGAATAATTTAATGGAGCTGCTCCAGGGACCAGCTGGCAAAGCACACCCACACATTCCAAATCAAATCCTCAACCTAAGGAGAGATCTCCTCAGAGCAGCCTCTGCAGCCATGGATGGAGCCCAAAGATGCAGCACAAAGCTCATCCTTCCAATGTCTTTTGGGCTGACCAGCAAATGATTTGATCCAAGAAAAGCAATTTAAGCAGATCCAGAGATGTCCTGCCACACAGATGTTTGGGAAGAGCTTAAATTGTGCATTCTCCACCCCACCAGCTTCCATAGAACAGCAGGCAGCTGAGTTTCAAAAAATGCATAGAACTGGAGTTAAATACTCCACAGAGAGTGGAAATCAGAGCAAATGACATAGCCTACCTACAGCACCTGGCAAACAGGAGAGGAGCACACTCAGGTGCTTTCAGGCTTCGTTACAGCAGATTTTATCCTTTTCTTGACAGTCTTTACCCAAGACAGGGCACACTCTGCTCACTGGGCAGCAGTGGAAGAATCGCTGCTTTCTGATGGAATATTCAATGGACAGTTTGGGCTTGTTTTATATTTTCTCACGTACTTCTGAACATGCAAGCAACCAAAAAGCAAGGCTAATTAACTGGTTTTGCCATATCTAACACGAGAATTTTTATTGTTCCTTAATTAAGCAAACAGCGGATGAAAAGGTAGGGGGAGAATGGGATGTCAAAGAACCATAAAATCCCCTTCTTTTTAGAACAGGAAAAACATTTAGATTCAGCAAGTTCTCCCTCGAAATATTGCTATAAAGTATTGATTTTTTACCAGACTCAATTGACTGAAAAGTTGTTTGTATAGCAATATTGGCCAAGCCAATATAGTGGAACAATTTTGCTACACACAGTAATCAAGTGTATTTCTAAAGTATAATTATACTGTCATAAAAATAAAGCTAAGATACCTCTTCTCCGAGCAATAAACCAGTTGCAGCTGTAAAGAACCCAAATAAATGAAATCCATTTTCTAACTAAACATAGTCTTCCAAAGAGAACAACCCCAGCTCCCCTCTCCCCCCACCTCCAGCCAGGGGGAGCAGGAAAAGTGATCAATACTTCAATCTCAATAAACTATTTCAATAGTGCTTCATTCCCATGGAAAAGAGAGGCTGGAAAATTTTTGCTCAGCGACCTGCGACGTGCTGTCTTGTTCCCCGAGTGCTGGGAATATATCATTGCCATAATGGATATGAGTTAGGATAAAGAGCTGGGAAGAGAGGGGGAATAAAAAAAAAAAAAGATAAGGATAACAACAACAACAAAAAAAGAATAAAAAGGGCGTAGACAGGCTCGTTCTTCAGCTGCAGATCAATACCCACACAGCCTCTCCTCCCCGAGCCAGCAGCCCCACGCTGCGAGGGGGAAACAGCCCAACCTCTGCAATTAATTTTACTTGACGAATGTTCATTGATTTACTGGAATAAAATATCTGTGGGCTGCTGTGCGTGGCTGGGGCAATCCAGCTACCTGTGAGTGTTCCAGTCTGAACCCCTTATTCCCTATTGGGGCGTGGATGCTCCGCTGGAGACTGAGAACTGGGAACATTTTGGGAAGGGGGTATTGCTCCAAGCTAGGGAGTTCTGCCACGGGGCTGGAGCCCCTCTGCTCTGGAGCCAGGCTGGGAGAGCTGGGAATGTTCACATGGAGAAGAGAAGGATCCAGGGAGAGCTCAGAGCCCCTTCCAGGGCCTAAAGGGGCTCCAGGAGAGCTGGAGAGGGACTGGGGACAAGGCATGGAGGGACAGGACACAGGGAATGGGTTCCCACTGCCAGAGGGCAGGGATGGATGGGATATTGGGAAGGAATTCCTCACTGTGAGGGTGATGAGGCCCTGGCACAGGGTGCCCAGAGAAGCCGTGGCTGCCCCTGGATCCCTGGCAGTGCCCAAGGCCAGGTTGGACGGGGCTTGGAGCACCCTGGGATAGTGGAAGGTGTCCCTGCGCATGGAATGGGATGAGCTTTAAGTTCCCTTCCCATCCAATCCATTCCAGGGTTCCATGATAATGTGTAAAACACCCACACACAAAACCAGTGCCTGTTCCCTGGAGCAGGCTGGAATGACTCCTGCACTGGGAAGGATTCTGAAGTCACTGCAGCTGCTGACTTTAAATAAGAACGGGATAAAAAGGAGTGTGAGAGACAGAAACCCTTCCCTGACACAGGAGTGGGCTCTTGCCTTTGCAGGTCAGACTTTCCCTGTCTGAGAGTGCAGGGAAATGCCACAGTCACCCACTCCAGGCTCGGGATCACAGCACGACACCTTCAGAAACACAGGATGATGTCAAACAGGGAACATTCAGCCTTACATCCCCTTTTATCCAAATTCCCTCTATGAACCTTCTCCGCCTCTTCTTCTGACACCAACAAGTCACTGGCTGAGCTTTAGAGCTCAACATTCTCCCTCATATCTATAATAAAATCAGAAAGTAACACAATTACCTCAAGTTCCTTGGTCTAGGAATATCCTTCTCCAAGAAAACATCCACGAGATTTCCCAACCACATCCCACCCCCAAGGCCAACCTGATTTTAAGGGTCCATTCCAAGACTGCATTTCCTCCTTGGAGGCTTTGGAAGCCCATTTCCATTAAACCTTCTGCAAGGAGGACTTGTTTTGCAATGCTGGCAGCCAATTAGAAACTAAACTAAATGCACCGTAGCTTTTAAAACATTTTAGGGGAAAAAAAAAAATGTTAGTATCAAAGTTAAAATGTCTAAGGTATAAACAAAGCCCTAATGGGATGCTGGGTTACTGTATATGGTAAATAGCTCTCTGGAGGAAACCTTTATTACTCCCTCAGGGCTTTCTTACAAAGTATGGATTTCTTAATTCCCAGTGGAATATTTTTCATACCCCACTGCAGACTATTAAGTACCAGATATTACATTCTGTAGTTTAAACTTTGCACTATGCATAAGAAGGAGTTTTCTCAACAGGAAAGTCTTATCTGTGCTATTATCATCTTTACCATATTAAAATTAATCCTGGCTGCGGGGTAGGAGCTTCGCCACCAAAATTTGGGGGAGTTTCTCAGGCTGGGAGGGAGGGAGGGGAGCAGCAGCCAAAGGGGGGGAGGGATTCTGAAGGGGCAGAGAAGGACAGGGCACTGGTGCCACTGGTGCCACCATATCCCACTGCTGTCATTCCCAGGAAGGGCGTGGTGAGCCAGCAGGAATTGCAAATCCTGGAGGCCAATCCATGATGCTCCAGCACATCCCAAGTTCTACTTGTGAACCATTAACTTGTTACCCAGAAAGGACTCAAAGCTGCGTTAAAAACAAAGTAAAATGCCCTCAGAACGGTTTAAAAGTTTATACTACGAATTCCTTTCCTGCACAGCAGCAAGGGCCCATCTATACCCCAAAGGGTAAAAATAAAAACGCTGTTACATTTGAATTTTTTCCCAGATTTTCAGTGAAATCCCCCACTCACTTGTAGACTGTGCCTCCGTTGCCGTGCCCGAGGATGTCTCGGTATCGTATGTCTTGTTCATTCATCTCCACAAGAAAGAAAGAAAAACAAAAGAGATGTCATGCTGTGGATGGAAATGTCAAGGAAAAGCAACTCCAGGCCATAAACAACAAGCAGTCTGGGTCATTTCAAGTTCAGCTGCAAGAACGAGAAGATCAATACAACATTTGCTGTCCAATTTATAAAAGACGATACCAAGGGACAAAGTGATGGAAAGTTTAATGACAATTTGTTTGCCTGGGTCATTTCATTAAAGTTTGATAAAAGGTGTCAAAATGGAATGATATAATATAGCTCAAGAGGGTCAGGGCACAGATACTGAGAGGAAAAGGGGCTCCAGAGCAGCACATAACCAGAGCCAAAGTTGGAGGTGAATGGAAACAATCCGACAGAAACTGGCAGCTGGAGTGTGCCTGGAAAAGTTTATGATTTATTCTGGAATCAGCATAATTGATCCTAATTGAGTGGCAGCTCTGTCAGTGGGGTTGCTCTGCAGAGCTCCATTTATGCAGCTTTTATCTAAAGCACTTCTTTTAATAAAAACAATCAGTCTGGAATTGCAATAAAAACCATTTTCCTTGAACTACACAATGAATTCTTCACCTCCATCTTTCTGCTCACTGGGACAACTCAGATGCTCAGAAATCCAGCAGCAGCTGATAAAAGCACTGCACACTGCAAATTCCTGAATTTGGGATCCTTTTTATATGGATTTTACAACAGATCATTATATTGCCCAAGAAGCAATTCAAATGTAGAACCACAGTTCAGCCTTCTGGACAAACAGAGTTATTTGGATTTTGCACAAATGAAAAAATCTCACTGAAGATATTTTGGAATGCACATTTATACTTTAAAATATAAATGTTTTAATCAGAATTAGTTCTGGGCTCAAAGCAATTTTCTCTTCCAAATGTTTGGGCAAATCCTGCTTTGAAAAGGTATTTTCCTAGGAAACATTAACTCATTTTCAGTAATTACTTGTATTTTATGGGACACCAAGTTAAATATTTCACATGATTTGGCCTGGCTGCTTAAAGATGTCATTTTTGTGTATTAACACAAGCGATGATCACAAGCTCAAATGTCCCAAAGAGTCAATACTCAGCATTTCTAATGACCAGAAAATGAAATATTTTATTGATTTAAAAGAAGTTGTAAGGACAGAAATGATTAATCCAAAATTGATGTCCTTTTCTTTCACTACCTGAGCAAAAACCTGGTTTCTCCCTGGAATTTCTACAGAGTGTTGGGAAAACCTGAGTTGAGACAACTCAAAATAGAAGGTGATTATTTTATGACCCATTTGTGGTTAAACCTGGGCCAGGTACCTTAGGAAGGGATGAAATGGCCCATTCCAACACCAAGGTTTGTGATGAAAAGCAACATTTATCTCATTACTGAAAGCTCCTTTGCTTATTGGATTCATCAGAAAATGTAAATAAAAGGGGAAAAGGCACCTCATGAGGAACAATCGTTCATGAATGGGATTTCAAATATGTAAAGGATCTACAGCGGACCCCTTGCACCAAAAATAATTTCTCTCAGGCTGCAGACTTGGTAATTTTAAGTAGTTTTGCTCTTCCAAGCTGGAGGACCTGAATTCTCCAGTCTTGGAGGTAACAACAAACATTTGCATTCCCAAAAATGTCCTTCTAAGCCAATCACTTGGAAGAGAAATCAAATGAACCCACAAAGCCATGAATAAATTTGTATTTTTGTTTCTTGTGGGGGAAAAGAGAAGAATTTTTGGTGGTTACTCAAGTTATAAACAACAAATTGAGCAGAACTGGAGACATAAAGCACATTTCCCTTTTCTCCTGCTTTATACTCACTGGGAAAAGGGAGCATTGTCTCCACATCATTCCCTAAAAGACAGGGGTAGGAGCAGCTCCATCCTCTGTGCCCAGCACAAAGGGCAACCAGAAGCCCAGGGAAAAACAGGAATGCTGGGGTGGAGGGAGGATCTGCAGCTGATGGGGAGATAAAGTGTGATTTACTGGCTCAAATAAAGATGCCAAAAGCACGGGATGATTTATTTATTTTACTGGGAAAACTGGATTCTCCATCATAAAACGCTCCCCTAATAACCACGGGCTCGGCAGGAAGGGCTGGAATATTAAACCTGCAACCCCAACTTGGATTGGCTGCCAAAATTCAGGGAATTCATGGAAAAGCAAAGCAGGCTCCAATTAGGGAGCAGCAAACAAAGCATCCCTCGTTCACACCTGGCTGGGGATGAAATCAGGGTGTGTCTCTCATAAATCATTAAAAGCAAAATGCCCAATTAATCCTGACTGGAGCAGGAGCTGCCCCGGTGCCAGGGCTTCCCGAGTGGAGGCAATCATGGATTCACGGAGCAGTCACACTCCAGGAGCAGCCAATTGAGGAGATTTAGTAAATCCCACTTTATAGAGCAGAGACTAATCGGGAAACACGAGCCAGTCAAATGTTTCTTATGAACTGTTGACACTATATCAATGCTGAATCAATTGGTGGCATTTACTCTGAGTGACAGAAAAGAAATAAATATTTATATCACATCACCTATATCAATGAACCCAGGCAGAAAGCTATTTCTAACCTGTCAATATTTGATTATCTTGAAGAATCATGTCCCCTTCTTTTAATGATTAATATGAATTCCTTATTAAACCTAAATGGAAACTACTAGAGGAATATCATTAGGAATGCCTCAAAGCAGAAACTGCCAAAAAATAATCAAAAATAATGACCCAGGCCATGCTTAAGTAATGGTAAGTGTGACTTAATCCCCCCAAATGAATAAAAGTTAAAATTACCACTAGAAAACCATCTCCAGTTGTGGATCTGTGACCAAATTTTGCAGAACACAACTGAAATCATTCAGTCTCAACAAAAAGCAGATTAACTCCCATCAGGTTGACTAAAAGGTAGTATTAAAACTGATTTTTTTTTTTTTAGTGGGTTTCAGTAACATTTTTAAGATCATAAGAAGAAGTACTTAATCCCTATTTTCTTTTTTTTAATTGGGTTTAAGTATAAAACTTAATTCTTATTTTCTTTTTAGTGGTTTTAAGTAGCAATTTTAATATCATAACAAGAAGTACCTAATTCCTATTTTCTTTTTTTTTTTAGTGAGTTGAAGTAACATTTTGAATATTGTAAGAAGAAGTTTGGTTCTAAAATTCAAAACCACAAGGAACAAATCTGTGAATCTATTGCAGGGCACACCAAGCACTTGTTTTTCGCTGTTTAGAACAAATAAAATGCCAAATCCAGCCAATCACAGGGAGATTTTACTCACATTTGGGGATTTTACTTTAAAATGAATCAGTAATATCGGAGCAAGCACCACCTTGATTCAAAAGTTCAGCCTCCTGCTGCTGGTACTCCCAGAATTTCAAGTCGCCAAGAGAAATATACAATTTACCTATGAATTTTGTAACATTAACAAATCGAGAGCCAGGAACTCGTGAATACTGAACTCAGCCTAAAAGCCCCACGTCCCAGGCGTATTCCAGGGATTCAGCGGCGCTGGGCTCCCGTTTTGGAGGGGAACTCCCACTTATCCCCCCCCAAAATGTTCCAGGTGAGGCTGAAGGACACCACAGAGCTCAGCCTTTATCTTCCTGACACGCTCAGCCACAACTCCTTGATTCATGAAATGCCAATGAGGCTTGGAGAGGTCATTGTGTGAAGGCACTGAATAGGCATCCGAGATAATTAAGATTTCAGCCTTCGGAAGGCGGAGGGGAAGTGAAGAGCAGTTAAGAAAATCAATAAGAGTCTTTTATTTGCAGTGACACAGATGTCTCAGTCAATAGAGCCTAATAGGCAGCTCGGAGCCACCGGACAGGTGCCTCCCTCCAAGGCTGCCAAAGGGCTCAGCCTGTGACAAACATTAAAACGTATTTATGTGGCTGCTCAAGAATCTGGGCTCTTTTGGAGGGAGTTTCATTTAACTGTGTATATTTAATGTCACTGCGAGCCCGCCCGTACGTTCAGCTCAAAATGGGGGAAAAAAAGAACGGTGCTGTTTGTCCATAAACATTAAACAGTCAATTTTGGGTGCCAGGGCTGAATGCCTGGAGCAAAAAGAGAAGAACAAGGTGGGGTTCTACAGCTTTGCGTTTTTTTGGTTGGTTGGTTGGATTTTTTGCCTTATTTTTGAAGGATTTACAACACAGAATCATAGAATCGTTAAGGTTGGAAAAGACCTTTAAAATCAAGGCTAACCATTAATTTAACACTGCATAAAGGGCCAGAGTGGCCTTAAAGTGAAGGAGGGCAGAGTTAGATTAGAGGTTAGGAAGGAATTGCTCCCCTGTGCGGGTGAGGAGGCCCTGGCCCTGGTTCCCAGAGAAGTTCTGGATTCCCCATCCCTGGAAGTGTCCAAGGCCAGGCTGGACAGGGCTTGGAGCCACCTGGGATAGTGGAAAGTGTCCCTGCCCATAGCAAAGAATCTGGAACAAGATGATTTTCAAGATGGGCTTTAAGAGCCCTTCTAACCGAAACCATTCCATGATTCTGAAGTGATTCCTTGCAAGAACCTGCTAAATTTTTAAGTATCTACTGCTCTAAACCCCACAGAGGTCGTTCTAAGCGAGCAGTTGACTCAGTTATTTAAAATTGATTAACTTTCTTCCCTAGAACCGTGGTGGCAGCAGCAGCTCAACACGTGTGCAGGGCCTCGATCTATTTGCAGCTAAACCTGATTAGCACATTTTGAGAAATGGGAAGCAAATTGCTGTGCCAATCACAGCAAATCAGGACAGAGGACTCATCCATGCCATGAGGGTTTCCATGGTCCCCCCCAGTCCTGTGTTAAAAGAACACATTACAGCTAAATGAGCTGTAAGCAGCTCTGCACCATCCAGGGGTGCCAATCAGCCTGGAATGAGGCAGGGACGAGACATCCATGAAGCCAAAGCTCCACCAGAGCACCTACCTGGCCATTGGCAAGGATTTTCTTCAGCTCTGCAGAGGATTTTTTTAAGCTGGAAGAGAACAAACCAAATAAGAAGCAATTATTTTTAATGACTGGGCCGTTTCACTCCGTCAGCCAGAGCGAAGCTGTGAGAAACAAGGCAAGTTCGTGGTTACATATTCTGAAGAGATTAAACTTGAAGGGGAAGGTGTGGGGAGCATCAGTCAGCACTGCCAAGCTGCAGACAGCAGGAATGAAGAAGCAATGAGCAGTTAAGAAAAATCAATGTATTTTTCACCTTTCCACCGCAGCTGGTTTAGACACCTGACTGTACCCAGTGAGACACAACCTATTGTTCATCAGCTCTACGAGGGACAATTTTAAAAAGCTGCTCTCACATGTCAGGCGTTTCAAAAAACAACAGCAAAATAAGGCTCACATCCAGTTTTCAGGTGCCATGACTTGTTTTAGAGCTCCCCAAGGCATTATTCCTCAGGAATTCCCGTAGATCTCAGCTCAGGGCTGTGCTGCCAGTGATGCCCCACTACCTCCCCTGACCACAGACTGGAGCAGAGGAAGCAGGAGAGCACAATTCCTGATTTAGGAATCTCAGGATGTCCCTAAATCCCTGAGGGAAGTCCAGCTTTCCATGTGCACCCATTCCAGGTCAATTTGCTGAATCCCTGTGCTTCTTCAGGAGAATCTACTCCCATGGCAATACAACAAAACAAATCACACTAATTTTTTCTAAGAGAACTTTACCAAACCCCAACTCTCAGCTTGGTGAGCTACAGAGTAAAGCCCTGAATGGCTTCAAACCCCTTCCCACCCACTCACAAAATTCTGCTTTTTGCCTCCTTTCCTGACAAACTGTTCCTTCAACACAACAAACTGCCTGGGCAGCAACATCTGCAAAACTTTATCTCAAAGGGACATTCTGCTCTTATTACTGAAGTTAAAAAAAAAAAAAAAAAGTACAAAATAATATATTCTTGAAAGGCCTGTGCACGTGTCTTGATCACAGATCATTATTAACAGGAACAGTGAAAACACAGATTTCATATTTGGTGGCTTTGTTCTTTAATAGGCCTCTTGTTCCACGACTACTTTAAAGAAAAATTAAGTTTTCCAAGGAAACATAAGTTGATCTTGTCATCTTTCATGACTAACAATTTGTGAACATGAAACAAAGAGAGACTTTCAATTACTTCAAAAACAAAACTCCCGGTGCAGAAGGTTTCGGAAAAGGAATGGCAATTAACCACCAGATAAGGTGACAAGAATCTTCTAGAAGCTTCATTTTCAATGCACTTGAAGAACAAGCTCAAAGTACAGGGAGTACTGAAAGCCACAGCACACAGCAGTGACAGAAAGCAGCTTTATTTAGCTCAGATTGGGGGGACTGCAGATCACAAAGACATTCAGATTTATTTTCTTTTAAGAGTTTTGGGTCGGATCCTCACGGCTGCAATGGTTCCCCGAGGGATGGGGCAAACTTAGCCAGGCTGGCTTTTTTTATCTCCACAATTAGCAGAGCCACCAAAGGCAGCAGCAAACTGGGTTTAGGGGTATTTAGATAGGGTTTCCAGTGGGGCAGAACTCCAGCCCTGCTGCTGGATGAGGCTGGAATCTCCCATAGTCCCCACAGGGAAACGGGATTTGTGGGACTGTCCCACCCTCAGGACAGGCCCCCAAACTTCACCCTCCAAACACCACAACTCTGCCTCTCTGATCACGTTCACCTCTGGTAATTCATCTTCTTAATCTTCACAACATTTCTTTTTTCTTCCCTTTTCTCTCTGAGAAAAGGGAGCAGGATGCTGATGCACGGATAAATGGAATACTACGCACTTATTAGAATAATAGAATAATTTAGGTTGAAAGGGGCCTCCAGACGTTTCTATTCCCATGGTTCAGATATGCTCTTGCAGGAAGAAGATGGAACCAGACTCTCCTTATTTCTTTTTAAGAAAACATAACGGTTTTTTGTAGGTTTTTAACACCAGTATTGAGTATTATGACTTTCATGTAATAAAAAGGAGTTTATCCTCCAGCATTTAAGAAACAAATCCCTAGGAAAAAAAGAGAATGAGTTCTCTTGCATTTTAAGAGCTAAATATGAGTTTTCAAATTAGGGCTAGAATGTAAAAAGCAAGATAAAGGGGATGGACTCCAAAATTTTGCTGGAACTGTAGGAAACAGGCACCTAAGCTGAAAAGATTTTAAAAAAATCTTACCTCACACTAAGAAACCTCCAAGCTTTATTTTTTAGGCTATTTATTATTACAAACCTATGAATGGGGCATCAAACTTCCAAATCAAAGAATCCTGGAATGAACAAGCCACAAAGACCTGAACATGCAGACCTTGGCACTGGACCAACTAAAACCAGTGAGCTCAGCCCCAAATTTCATCTCAATGCTTTTGAAGGACAAAGCCACCTGAAACACCCAGCAAACCCTAATTTCTTTCTGACTTACCCAGAAAACCCTAATTTCTTTCTGACTTACCCAGAAAACCCCAATTTCTCCAGCAGCAAACACACAGGAAGCCCCAGCAGCCCCAGCCCAACGAGATGCATGAACGGAGGCGATTCTGCCTTCCCCACCTTGCCAATCCCACTGGAAAAGTTACTCAAGCCCCAGCTCTGCTGGCAACAACCACACACAAGGCTCCATTTTGGTTTACAGAAAGGAAATGAAAGAAAAACAGGGGAAGGAACAGGAGCTTGGCTCTTACCTATTGCTGGGGAGGGCCTCGGAGGCGGCCGAGCCGCTGTTGTTGGCAGCCCCCGCCCGCGTGTTCACCTGCAGGCAGGGAGAGGAGCTTGATCAGATCCTGTGTTCAGAGGACACCATTCTAATTAACCTGTAATTTGCCATGAATTTCTCATTTCACTAGGAAGGTTAATTAGCTTGTTGCTAGGCATGCCGATGGTTGAGGGCTGTATGTAGGTTAGCAGGCTACACAATTCCAGGGCTGCAACATCCTCACGTCTTAAATAATGCACTAAAAGAGGTGATAAATCCATCATTTATTCTCATTTTAAACACTAAACAATCACTTAATACCTTTATAGTCTTCTCCATGTGATTACAGAAGCAATAAGAAATCAAAAACCTCAAATAATTCCATTGCGGTGCCTTCCGCACTTGGATAAATTGCTGAAATCACAGGAATGTGGGGGGGGTTTAAAAGCTTTGAAGTAGTGGCAGACAGGAGTTGATAAATGAACTACTAAAATTTAAGAACATGATTAGCAGAGGTTAAATACAAAAAGGCAAACCCATTTTGAATGAAATTATATACACACATAGAGATATATATTGATATAGATATCACAGCCAACATTTTGCAGATGAAGCCTTCTCCCACCCACACCAAAAAAAAAAAAAAAAAAAAAAAAAAATTCAGGAAAAAAAAATCTGCTTGTCAGAGCTCAAGAAAGTGCAGTTTTATTTGACATTTCAATAAGTGGAACACAGCATTACAAATCCATCTAACTTTCCTGAAACAATTATTGAAATTCGTACCTTGAGGCCATGTATGTTCCGTTTCCCAGGAGGTTTGCAGGCTGAAACAGTAATTGACTAAATTGTAGAACACATCAGGGCCATTTACAAATTTGCTCAAAATGAATCTTTTAAAAAGAAATGAGGGTGACACCAAAATTAGCAGAGAGAAATGATTGAAAAGTGCCTGGCGAGACCCAGAGTGGGAATTACGGCCCAGGATTTTTAACTTGCAGGAGTGAGCATTTATAAATGCTAAGAGCTTTCTGACACCATGTAATATAAATTCTAATTTCTGCTTAAAACACATCACAATCAAGAGAACTGTTGGCTCAAACGATGGGATTCTTTTTGTAATTCAAATTCCAATCTTGTGTCGCCGTGTTTTCACACGCTGGGTTTTTCCCTGGCATTTAACAGCAATATTTGCAAGATGGATTTTCAGGGAATCAGCTGCCACACGTCTTGAATTAGGCATTTTGTCAGAGGCACTTTCGGTGAAATGGGGGAAAACGCGGCAGGGACAACAGCAGTGAGCCTCCAAAAGGTAAACACTGAATAAATGCCACCGAAAACGCCACTTTTTGGCGACAGAGGTAGAAATGTGGCACTTTATGATGATGTCTGGCTTTAGAGGGATGTGCTGCTCGAGGAAGAAGCCTTTTCCTGAGGTGCCTCCAAGTGAACATTCCCTGCTCTCCACTCGGGGATGTGCTTTTGGCAGACGCAGAAGCTACAAAGGCTCCGAGCTCCGTGTCCCAGGCAGTTCCCATTTCCCAGCTCCGGTGCCCTACAAACGCTGTGTTAAAGGGGCTGTCACTGCTGATTGATGGCCTGAGCAGGCAGGAATTTGATTTTTCTCTCACTCTGTGCACGTGCCTTGCCCTCCCAGTTTTGACAGCAGGAACCAGAACTATTTATTAGGCAGAAGGACACAGGTGATAGTCATTAAACACATCACTGAGGGCCACATGCCTTTCAATGACATTAAAAATTACCATGTGCATCTTAAAGAGGCAAAAATATTATGAGACTCTGGGCATTAAAAAAATAAAAACCAACCAGAAATTATAAATTATAAATACATATAAGCCCATTCTATTTTGCCCATAGATTAAAACTGACGTTTTGAACACGATAGTCAATCAGTAATAATTTTTATGGTTCATATTTGAATGATGTGTTCACCTTGCATTCCACAAATGGGATCTAAATAACATAGGTAGAAGATAGAGACATAAATATATAGATATATGTAGATACAGCTAAAATATATATAGATATACATACAAATATATATATAGATATACATATAAATATATATAGATATACATATAAATATATATATAGATATACATATAAATATATATGTAGATATACATGTGTGTGTACACACATTTTTTATAGATTTATCACATACAGATGTTTCTTTTCAATACAAAACCCCCCTCTGGCTCTTACTACCTAAATGGCAATAATAAACCTATTAAAAAATAGCTAAAATACCAAAAATTTTTCCCCTTTAAGATATTTTTATCATGAAATAAATAAAGCACAGCCCAGGTAACACAGGATGGCACACGGAAATTGACTCCTGATAGGATTTCTATGGAAGACAGGAGTTTTTGGGAGCTGACTGGAAGCAGGAGCTGACGTTTCCTCAGAAGTTAGAGAGGCAGAAAGGGAAAAGGATTCAAAGGACTTGCAAAGAAATCTCTTTAAAGGGAAGAACTTGAAATTAGAGGCAGAAAGCTGCACGTTGCTGATGGGGTTTTCAAGTGCTGAACGTGGAGAGCCACGGCCAAAAGGGCACAGAAGAAAAGTGCTTGTGCTAACAAAATTTGGGATGTTCATTAAAGAGGCAGGACAAGAAGGCAGGGAAGCAAAAAAAAAAAAAGGACCAGGAAAGCACATTTTGTTCGATATTTCAGAGGAGCTGCAGAACTCAGGGGTGGGTTTGGGGAGGGAAAACGCGTTTTAAAGCTCTAACCTAGAAAAAGAGGTGTTTTAAGAAGGTGATTTGGGAAGATGAAACAAAACCGGAGCTCTGGAGCAATTTGGAGAGAGTGGGAAGGAGGAAATACCCAGCGGAAACCCAGAGCTGAGCCAGTGCTGAAAATCTGGAGGTGATAAGGGGGGATTGAATCTGGAGCAGCACAGGGACAATTCCAAGTCTGCCCAGCCAGAGGAGATTATCCTTGGATGCAAAGCAAACAGGAAAAGGAGAGAGCAGCAGGATTAGGAATTGGTATGGCTGATTCTGCAGGAATGAGCCAAAAGGAGAATCTAGGAGAGGGTTAAATCTCAAAATGTCCTTTAAACCCTAAGGTGTGTCAGGTACTGACTTACAACAAGGGATGGAGGGCCAGGACACAGGGAATGGCTTCCCACTGCCAGAGGGCAGGGATGGATGGGATATGGGGAAGGAATTGTTCCCTGGGAGGGTGGGGAGGCCCTGGCACAGGGTGCCCAGAGAAGCTGTGGCTGCCCCTGGATCCCTGGGAGTGTCCAAGGCCAGCCTGGACAGGACTTGGAGCAACCCGGGGTAGTGCAAGGTGTCCCTGCCCATGGCAGGGGTGGGATGGGATTTAAGGTCCCTTCCAACCCAAACCATTCCAGGATTCCACGATCTGCACCTGGCAAGAGGCAGGAGACCCCTCCCTCTCCAAGCTGCCCCTGCTCTCAGCAGGACACAGCTCCCGGCTGGTGGCTCTGCAGTGCCACAGCTCAAACATCTGGGAGGCCCCTCTCAATCAGACCCCGCCAGCCTGAGCCAGAAAAACATAATTTTCCATATTCCCCTTGAATTCCTGTCTCTTTTCCATAGGAGCACACGGAACTACCAGGAAACCCAGCTTCCTTTGGAGACCTTATTAACACGTGTTTGAGGAGGCTGTTGGTTAATTGCCCAATTCAAACTTCAGAGAGTTGTAAGTAATGGAAGTGCAGAATGTTTAATTGGGAGCCTCATAGTATGATTATTTGTATAATATCAGTTAAGTGAGAAGAGTTTAATTTTTAATTATTTCAATTAATTTATTGCTGGGAGATTTACTTGGAGAATTTCAAGCTTCTCTGTTTCATCAATTAAGAGTCAGAGATTCAGAGCCTGGCTACTGAGATCTGAATGAATTATGTAATGCATGAGGCTTTTTTTTTTTTAACCATTATTCGAGTTCAGAGAGAGCACTGCATTCCCAAAAACCCAACGAGCTGCCTACGGATTTTTTCCAGGTTGGAGATGACCTATTTTTCAATTGCCTCAGTCCACAGAATTGATTACACCTCTCCCTGTTCAGGAGAACTATTAAAGAGCTGTGAATATTTGGATACCACTGCTAAGTGCCCAAATCTCAGCTCAAAACGTGTCCTGGCTGGAGCTCCTGTGACAGACACGTCCCCACTCCCACAATGGTGACAGAGCCATTCCCCAGTCTGTCAGGCTGATTAATGACATTAAAAGAGTCTTGAAAAGCCCAATTTTCATAAATATCCAAGATTTCAGTTATTCATCTGCTTTGCTTGGAGTACAGGCAGAGCCATCACCAATGAGTATTTTAAATGTACTTAAATATGTACTCTGCAAACCGACTCTCGTTAGTCTAATTTACTCCAGGAAATTAGCTATTTTATATGCAATAAATGTACTTCTCTCCACACTCCCCACCATAATGAATTCTTCTCTCCAAATTAGGAGGTAAACATCATGCTCTGTGCATTTAAACCTCCCCAAAACATGCCAGGGAACCGTGTCAGCACCAGGTCTCGGGGCTGTTGATTAGGATTCGCTCAGCGTTACCTCGTGGGTAGATCTGGAGAGGCTCTATCAACTGTCCATTCACATGCTGCTCCATCACAGTGGAGTAATACTGCAAAGAAACCCAAGGAAGAGATGACTCAGTGACCCAGGAGCAGTAAAAGCACTCATGGATTGGTTAATTCAATGTATTTTAATTTTCTTTTCAATTGCCACAGTGCGCATCAGCCTTCAGACAGTTCCTTTCCATCTGCAATGTTCCCACAACAAGAGGAACTTACACAAGGAGCTGCGGTGCCACAGGGATCTGTTCCTGGCTCAGCAGGAAAGCTCCAGGCTCCTCTGAAACCTGGGAATGCTTCTGCAGGTGAGGAGATGAAACATTTACAGCAAGTGCAGCAGCTGCCACAGCTGGAGGAGCCAGCAGAACCAAACAGGGACACCAAGACATGGTGCAAATATACCCCAAAACTGCGCAGTTAGGAAAACTCCAAGGAACCCCAAAGGGATCCCAAAGCAGTGCTCCCAGAAAGTCACTGCAGACATCCCGAGACACCAAACTCCACAGGAGCTGCGGCAGTGATCCAGGGGGATGTTTATTGGTTAAAAAAAGGGCTAAGAATGGGCAAAAAGGGATGGAAAGGGAGCTGCCAACATCACAATCCAAAAAGACACCTGGACCATGGAGATGCTCCCAGGACTGGAGCCAGCCTGGGAGAGCTGGGAATGTTCACCTGGAGAAGAGAAGGATCCAGGGAGAGCTCAGAGCCCCTTCCAGGGCCTAAAGGGGCTCCAGGAGAGCTGGAGAGGGACTGGGGACAAGGCATGGAGGGACAGGACACAGGGAATGGCTTCCCAGTGCCAGAGGGCAGGGATGGATGGGATACTGGGAAGGAACTGTTCCCTCGGAGGGTGGGGAAGGGCTGGGCTGGAATTCCAAGAGAAGCTGTGGCTGCCCCTGGATCCTTGGAAGTGTCCGAGGCCAGGCTGGACATTTGGGTTTGGAGCACCCTGGGATAGGGGAAAGTGTCCCTGCCAACGGGGTGGAACTGGATGAGCTTTTAACTTTTTAATTCCCATTTTACCCGTGGCACTCCATGACCTGCAGACATCTCTACACACAACAGGAACATTTCTGACACACTCTCAGAATAATAAACTAAAATAAACACACACGAGAGTGTTTCCTGCCCCCCAAAAAATATAATAGAGGGGGAGAGAGAGGGAGAAAAAACCATGGCCCTGTCCATTACTCACCAGTGATGACAAGTAAATGAAATATCAATCATGTAAGCTGTCAACCTTTTGGGACAGCAATAACTGTTAACAAGTAGTCTGGAAAAATTGTCTGAAAATGACTTGTCCTCCACACGCGAGCGTTCGAGGTTTCCATGGAAAATTAAGATGCCAGTGGCTATTTGGAACATTGTTCAGGTATTCTTTTTAATGGAAAATTTGCCAGTTATTGATCCAGAGCATGTAGCCCTTGCTTTCAGAGAGCTGCAAGCAACTTTCCAATCAGTGGCTGTCAAAAAAATTACTGCCTTTTTATACAGATACAAGACAACAGCCCCAGTGCTGCTCCGTGGCTGTCCTTAATTAACTGCAGTGCCCAACTCAAAGAATCCTATTCACCAGCCCCCAAAATTTGCCTAATTCAAAGCATTTCTGCATAACCTAAAAGAATTCCAGACCTGGAATAATTTAATGTCAAGTTCAGAGAGCAAAGACCCTAAAGATAAGGTTGGGCATGATCCAAAATATCTTCTCAGTTATAATCTCAGGGAATTATTTTTTTTCTCCTTAGACTGAAAAAAATCTTTATTTACATTTTGGAGAACACCTGCACAAAGTCAAAATTCCCAGAAATACTTTCCCAGTTGGCCAATCCTCCAAATATTTGTTGCAGGCCCCAAAATGAGTATTTTTCTTCCTCACTATATACCCCAAGTTTATTAAATCCATGCATTTTCTAGGCTCAGAACATTTGTTTCCTCGCAAACACACCCCAAAACGAAGCCTACAGAATGGGAGGAAGTTAAACCATCAGTGCAACACTCAAATAAAAAACTAGTTTAAAACTGAAGAGAAAAATTTTCAGAGGAGAAAAGCTGCTGAAGCAGAAAAGTCATTTACAGCCATCCCATAATTTTGAGGGGAAAGCAGAGAGTTGAGCAATCATAACTCTAATGTACTGAAACTTTAACAGTGAGCTTGGAAGCATAGCAAAAAAATGACCTTACCAAGGCATGATTAATCTGGAGACAGCGCCAGGAAAATTCAAGTTTTCCACTTTAACAGCAAAAATGGCTGAGATTTTACAAGGGGAACAGAAAAACACGAGGAATTCTGGTGGGGAGGCATCACCAGTGATCTGCTGTGTGCAGCAGGAGAAGGAGGTGGAGATGCTGGACACAAAAGTGGATGGAAAAGGAGCTGAGAACAAGACACCTGGACCATGGAGATGCTCCCAGGGCTCTGGAGCCAGGCTGGGAGAGCTGAGAATGTGAAGAGAAGGCTCCAGCGAGAGCTCAGAGCCCCTTCCAGGGCCTAAAGGGGCTCCAGGAGAGCTGGAGAGGGACTGGGGACAAGGCATGGAGGGACAGGACACAGGGAACGGCTTCCCACTGCCAGAGGGCAGGGATGGATGGGATACTGGGAAGGAATTGTTCCCTGGGAGGGTGGGGAGGGGCTGGGCTGGAATTCCCAGAGAAGCCGTGGCTGCCCGTGGATCCCTGGAATGTTCCAGGTGAGGTTGGACGGGGCTTGGAGCAGCCTGGGACAGGGGAAGGTGTCCCTGTCCATGGCAGGACTGGCACTGGATGGACTTTAAGGTCCCATCCCACCCAGACTGTTCTGGGATCCTCTGCAGTCCCACCAAAACCTCCTCTGGGCGGACCCAAACAGGGCTTGGCTCTGACAGGTCCCAAGTCAATTTATAGGGACCTGGAGTCCTTCTGGCTCAGAGAGAAAACCCCCATTTTTTACCCTCTTGCTTATCAATTTCATTTGAAAAGAGAAGTTAAATGATATTTCTTTCACTTTCACTGAGCTACGTTCAAATGATTCAGTTCCCACAAGGAACTGCACCCTTTCCTTCTGCAGGAGATTTATATTTATAGGGATCCAGACAGATTTTACACACACCTAATACCTACATAAAGGCACACGCAGACACATCTATCTCCCCTTGAAAACCAGAAAATACATCTTTAAATCCTCTATGAATATTGAGCCTGCAGCTACAATGAAACTCCTCTGTTAGGAGGGGTGAAACAGTCTCCAGATGAAAGTAGATTTTGAAAAATTTTTAGAGCCCAGGGGTTCATTTTTAATGAGCCGTTACTTTAAGTACTGCATAAAAAATACAAGAAATTGATAGTCCATTTAGCCTGCACTATACCTAATGCAAAAGTCATTAAGATGCATTATTCTTAATGTTTATGATATGATCAGTAAGTGTACAAGTCTTTTTTCTTTCTTAAAGTCGAGCATGAGCATGGATCTGGTGTGAGGCGGCTTTGAAACACCTCCCTTTAATCCAGGAATATCCAAATTCGAACTCAACACAGGGACATTGCCCAGTTAAACACTCTGAGACAGGCAAAAATACACCAAGAAAAGCTGATAAACATGGGGGGAAAACCAGGATTTGTTGCACTGTACTTACATAGGACAGCATGGCCTTCATCTCCTCATCACTTCTGACAGTGATCCGGTCCCCATCCTCATCCTCATCTGCCAAAGGAAGGCACCACGTGAGCAAGGCAAGGAGGAGAGTTACAATTTTATAGGCAAGGTTTTCATCTGGACTTTTAGCAGCAAATAAAAGTGAAGAATCTAAAAGCCAACTGCACAAGTACTCCAAAATGATGATGTCAAATGGTTCCAAATATTAACCAGCAAGAACTGTGACTGTGTCTAGAAAGGGGCACAGACAAAGTGCTCAGAACTTCACTCTCAGCAGTTCTTTCACTGCCAGAACCTCTCCAGAAGCTGAGCACCTTCCCCATGCTGGAATTCCCCCGCTGACCCCAGCGAGTTGTTCTGCTGACAAATGGAAAAAAGCATTTCAATTCTCCCAAATTCAGTTGAACTTGGGCAGTTTCTTTGGAATTCATTGTAACTTTCACTGTAGATTTTAAATTTTTTTTTTTAATTTCTAGTAATTCATAGAGTCCCAGAATGGTTTGGGTTGGAAGAGACCTTAAAAATCAGCATATTCCAAACCCTCTGGAAGGCAGGGACACCTTCCCCTATTCCCAGAGTGCTCCAAGCCCCAATGCCCAACCTCACTTTGGACACTTCCAGGGATTCAGGGGCAGCCACAGCTTCTCTGGGAATTCCAGCCCAGCCCATCACACCCTCACAGGGAGGAATTTTTCCCAATATCCCATCTAACCCCACCCTCTATCAGTTTGAAGCCATTCCCCCATGTCCCATCATTATCAGTATAAAAGTGTTGTTATATCCCTGGATGAAAACTCCCTCCTGCTCCCAGGTATGCACAAGAATGTGGGAAGAAATCCAAGCCAAGAAGTTCAAATTGTGTGAGAAAAGGAGTTTGTTCATTCTGCCTCTGAGCAGGTAATAATGACAAAAAAAAAAAAAAAAACAACAACAAAGCAATGCAGAAGAGTAAAACATAAAATCCTCAGAATTGGACTTTAAAAACATCCTGGAAGAGAGCTCCGGGAAATATGGGAGTTGGGAGAGGAACTGGAGAGCACAGATTCGTCCTAAAAGAGCTTTGGGTCATGGAAATTTAACTGGTGCATTGCCAGGGTGTTAAAAGTCCTGTGGGGTGAACAGCCCCCATCGAGGCAGGAATGAGGAAAGGATTAGGAAGAGTCAGTGAGTGGAAACAGAAATGTTTCCCTGGAAATGTCTGAGGCAGGAAAGAGGAGGAGCTGTGGAAGCAGGACCTGGCCACAGCCCACAGGCCAGCGAGGAACTGAGTAGGAAGGGCTGGAGAAGCAGCTGCTGGAACAGGGAACACAAGGAGCACCACACATCCACAAGAAGGATCAGAGAGAATGCACAGGAGGAATGAATATACAGATAAAAGGTCTGGGGGAAGGAACAGACTGAGCTGGGACCAAAAAAAAAAAAAATAAAGGAAAGAAAAAAAGGAAAACTCTGGCAAAATGTTTAGAAAAATCCCATATTACCCCTTTGAAATGACTGAGAAATTAACTCAGTTCTCAGAGCTGCAGGATTCCTGACGGTGGTACAAACAGAAGAAATTAAAAATATGTGGATGAAAAGGCAGGGGGGAAAAAAAAAGCTGAATATAAACTGATCAGGCAAAGAGTAAACCCAGAAGAAAATCTGCCTGAACCTGAGCAGAGCTCCTTTGCCACCCCACCACGGGATCCAAAAAGTAGCCGGATACAAAAATTGATTCAGAAAGATTTCCAGGCTTCTCTCCTTGCCTAGAGCACAGCAATCTGATTTTCCAGCACATTAGGGAAGCAAGAGTAGAACCAAAAAAATCCCCCGTCCTGGCTGGATTCTGTTAATGCCACTTAAAATGGAGGAAGAAATCCTCACAAGATACCAGAGTGCAGCAGATGGCAAACAAATATTATGCAGCAATCTTCCCCGAAATCTGCAGCGTGTCAGAAATGTGGAAAATGGCAGAGTTTGGATAAAAGGATCGTGAGGGGCCATATGTTGTCAGTGGGGTTATTTGTAGGGATGTGGAGAGCAGTGGGAAATCCAGATCCAGGTCCAACAGCCGGAGCAGAGCAGCCCCAGGTGGGACTGCTGGGGGTGACAATATCAGAATAAAGAGCTCAGAAGCCTGGGATGCTGACAATTATCCCCACCTGAAGCAGCCATGGAGCAGGTGAGAACAAAACTTAAAGCAGCACAATCCAGGCGTTCAACAGGGAAAAAAAATCCCCAGAAAAAACCCAGCATCAATATCCATAACATATTTTAGATGCCAGTTAAATGGCAGGGGAAATGGGCTTGTGCAGATGTAAATGACAGACTAGAGACACGGAGGGAAGGCACAGAAGCAGATGTTGGAAGGCACAACGAAATCAGAATTTCCAGGAAACTTCTGCACATGGCACCATTACTATGGGCTACTGCCCTGATGGCAGCGGCTGCTGCTGGAGCATGAAGTTCAAACAAAGCTAATGTGGGATGTGGGAGGGATGTAAAACAAATATGAACAAATCATTAAAACAAAAAATAATAATAGAAAGATATATAAATGGCAAGGTCTGGAGTCTGGTTTTGCTCAGGTCTCGTGTTAAAAAGCAGGGCAGGAAAACCGTCGGGGCTATGGAAATAAAACTTCTCTGTTCTTGTGGCATTTTAGGAGAGGAAAACACAAACATCCTAAAAAAAGATAAAGAGCACTAAATAGCACTTGATGGACCACAAATCAATATTTCCTTTGATTATCTAAAGACAGAATGAGCCAAAAAGCTCTGAAAAGGGGAGTAATGCTGAATAAAAATGCAAGGCCCCGTCTCGAGTCTGCTCTGTCACCCTCAGCATCCCCCCCTCACTCAGATCACACCTGTAACCCCCTCCAGCTCCTTCCTGCCACTTCATCTCCAGCAAAGGAAAACACAGAAAAAAATATAATAAAAGTTAAAAGGGAACAGCAGGAGCCTCCTCCACTTGAAAGAAAACTCCAGTTCAGTATTTTATCCCCTGGGACACTCCCCTTTGCAGCTGATCGCTCTCCTGATAGGACAATCCCCCAGGAATCCCTTAAAAAATAAAAATAAACAGGGTTTAAAGAATAGATATTAGTCTAAATACTTGCTGAGAGGATTGGAGGATTGAAATTTTAAGCTCAGACCTACAGGTACTTTATACTTCTCATTTAATTTGAGCAATAAAATTGCACTGAGGAGTAAGAGCACGGTAAGGTCACGCTGGTAATTAAAGCTACTTTGTGGAAATATTCCAGATGTGATTAAATAATAAAATATTGCTTGGTTTAGCGCCATTATTAAAGTTGCATTAATGCATAAATATTTAACCACAACATACAACGAATATTCTTTATTTTAAAATAATAAATATTATAATAAAAATAATAAAAATAATACCACAAAACTAATACCACAAATATTCTTTATTTTTTAGAATGACAGCCCTGCAATGTGACAAAGGAGAGGGTTGATAAAAGTCACACTTACACTCAAATGCTGTGGTCGTTGCATCCGGCAAAACTTGCCCAATGACATCCTAAAAATGTAAGGAAAATTTAGTTCAATATCAAATGGGAAAAGCCTGATTTGCAGCAAATCACTTTAATCCCTCCCCGCTGCCCCAAAATGACAAACTTTTTAGGGCACAACACAAATCTGCGCCAATCCTGGGCTCTTCTCCTCCCCCTCCACGTGACCTCCAGGAAAACTCTTTTCTTCCCAAATAATTCCATCATCATTGCAAACAATTCTGTGCTGTCTGGTCTTGCAGTTGAAAGAATCGATTTTTCCCTTGGGTTATAAAAAAAGGACACCCAACTGATCAAAGCCAGTCATAGAAAGACCTTTATGAATATTTTTTTGCTTTAAAAACCTGTTTTCTGCTTCAGTCCTGTTTACATCACCCTAATTCCTCTTCTCCTGCTCCAAACAACCACCCTGAGCCCCCACAGCTCCATCTCCTGCCCTGCCGGAGGCTCAGGGACCACAGGGTACCAAATTCCATCAGGAATTTAAACAGGAGCTGAAGGGAGACAAGGAAGTTTCCTGCTCTCGCTCCGCCTGGAGAGCAGAAGGACCCAGCAGCTCCAGAGCCTCTGGATCCTCTCAGCTCTGCAGAGGCCACAAAGTTTGGAGGGCTCTGTCAGCCTCACTTGGGCTTTGAACTTCTCCAAAACTCAGGGAGGTGCATTCAAATGTTGGGGGAGAATTCACTGGAAACACCCAAAGGAGCAGAGACACAGAACGCGAGGCAGCCCCACAATACCAAAACACAGCAACATTCCCAGCTCCACACCCCTGCTCCAACCCAGCCTTTTTTTGCTGATATCAGAGAAGAGCTTTTAGCATTTTTTCAGCTTTTATCAGTTTTTCCAGCCGTTCCCTTGTTGCCAATCCGTGAGGAGTCACATCAGGGCACGGCACAAATGCCCAGCGTGGCTCTGCCCCTTCCTGATCCCTCCTGTCACACCCAGCACTGCCACTGCCACCGAGTGATTAGAAATTAATGAACTCCAGGATTTATTGCAGCACATCCACTGGGAGCCTCTCAGGGTGCTAAACACCCCCCCTACCAAAGCTTTACTGATGTCCTGTCACTTCTGTTCTCTCCATTTTTCTCTTTCATCTAAAAAGCAGGAAATTAAAGATTCTGTGCCATATTACAGAGACACAATTAATAATACGTGAAAGCAGCACAAGACTTCCACAGAGCCAACTGAAGCAAGTAATAATTATAAAACTTTCTCGTGTTGTCTTTTTGGTTTAGATGCTAAAATAAATCAAGAGATGTAATTCAAACCATTAATTGTACACAAGAAATGTGCAATATGGCTTAATTATGGAATTGTAAATTTGTAGAGGCAAAAATAGGGAAAAAAACCAACCCCCAAAACATTGCCATGTTAATAAAAATTCTTCCATTCTACAAGGTTTAACAGCCCTGTCAGCCCTCTGTCAAAAGCCACTATTTCTAATAAGAAATTAGTCTTTCCTGAACAGAAGACTGTACTAACTAATTATTTCCAAATCCATTTGGTTAAACACTGAAAATTCCTCAGCAAACACACTTTAATTGTGTTAGATTTAAGCCGCTTGTAAATGTTCATATATGGGCACACAGCTGCTTCTATGAAATGGATTTAAAAATTGTTCTAGGCTGTTTAAAACCTCTATTTAAGGGGTGTGGAAGCACAGCACTGACAGAGGCAGCTCTGATGGCCCCAAAAGTCTGCCTGGAAAACTCCAAACCTCACAAAGCTCTGAGAGCATTGAAATAGTGATTAAAAAAATCTTATTTTCCTGCACCCCTTCAGAACAACTTTTTCTGTGCATTGAGGGCTCTTTAAGGTGAGTAATAATCAATAAGTGAATTATACACCCCAACTCTTATGCTAAATAAACAGCTGGGCAGGAAACGCCACCAAGAGCCACCAAAACTTTGTTCAACTTGCAATAATTCTATGAAATGAATGTATCTGAGAGAAACCAGCCTGGCAGGGAGTGGAGGGAAGGAGGGAGGGAAATCCCCTCATCATTGTGCTATTCCCAAAGTGTTTGCAGCAGCTCCATCCCATTTCCATGCTCAAACATCCCACAGACCCCTGGGTGACCCGAGCTTAAAGGATTATTCTAAATTTCAATGGATTACACATGCATGGGGATTTTCTACTATCACAACACAGATCATGAACAATAAAATACTACAACTTGTAGGCATTGCTCAACTGGGTTTACATAAGGGATGGCTTCTGTTTTATCTTACACAACTGAAAAGCCTCTAAATATGAGGAGAAAAATCAGGGAACAGCAGCTGCAAGAGGAACTCCATCAAATCTGTTCTCTGGAGGAGCACGGGTGAGAAAGCAGAAAATGTGAAAGCTCTGCTTAAATGACAGTGTAAATATTGAACCCACAGCTCTCATGTTTCACTTAGAACTTGTTTTATCTCAGTATGACAACGTGAAGTTACTCAGAATTAACACCAAGTGCTTAAATAGTCCAGTGACAGGAGGAATCCAGACAGCTTGATGACAAAAAAATAAGCTTATTGTAATTCATTTAGTGGGGCCTTAAAAATAAATCTAGTTACTGGTAACTTACAGGCCTACAAAGCTGATATACAGAGAACTTATCTGAAGTGGCATCATGAAGAACAGCTCTGAGCATCCAGTGTAGGAAAGGAATCAAGGAAATGACCGAAAGCAGTGCTGCTTCCATGGATCCCACACCTGCAGGGACCAGGACTGAATCCCTGCTGCACAGTTTAGTGCCCACAAAAGCTCCTCCAAAGAACAGAATTAGAGCAGCTGAAAGTGAGGAAATGCATGACTTAATGTGCAAGGCATTGCTCTGAGCATCAGCCTCCTGATTCCAACAGCTTATTCCAGGGTGAGGGACAGGATATTTGGGTGACTCTGCACCACAGCTTCTCTGAAAAAGGAGGATGGAAATAACCTTGCACACTAGCCTGAAATGCTGCAAGGCTACACTCATCTGTATTCACTGGGATGCTAAATTAACAAAAATCAGCTTAAACATCACCTAAAAATATAAAATAAAACCCTGCTGGCCTCAAAGATAATTTTATGGGGCTTTCTTAACATCAAACAGCTATAGGACCTACCTTGAAAAAGAACAGCCTTACTGCACAGCTAATTCAGTTCCCATGGATGCAAGATCTGGGGTGTGCACCTGGTTTTGGGACTGGTTCACAAACGTGGTTCTGCAGCTCCAGCAGGACAGCACTTCCCATCAAACTCCTTGAGACACAGGCACAAGGAGTGGGATTGAGCCTGGTGTGCTCCAGACAGCCCCACATGGAGTATTCAGAGCCTGAGAAAATTCCTGTATCTTCTGTTTAGGGAGACAGGGAGAAAAGTGGGGGCTGACTGGATTACTGCTGTTCAGTAATTTACCTCAGTAGGGAACACCTGAACCCTCCACAGTCTCTTTAATTGCTCCTCCAACACACAAACCCTCTGTAATTGCCCTCCAGGTGAGAGGAATCACCCTGAGGGCAGAAGGACAACAGAGGACTGGGTCAGCCCCATTCCTGCCCTCCCCACCAGGCTCCCAGCCCCAGGTGGTGACAGAGCCACCACTCTTGAGTGGATTGAAGCCTTATTTCATTTAACTCCTGTATTTATCTGACCTATTAAGTGCATGTGCATTCTCTGATGGCACCTCCTGAAACACAACCACCAACACCTCGATGCAACAGCCTAACAGGGAATAACTGAGAAGTATCATCACCAGCACAGATGTGACAAGATGAAAACACTGGGCCAGGTTGCCCAGAGCAGCTGTGTCTGCCCCTGGAATGTCCCAGGCCAGGTTGGACGGGGCTTGGGCAACCCGGGATAGTGGAAGGTGTCCCTGCCCACGGCAGGGGTGGAATGGGATGGACTTTAAGGTCCCTTCCAACCCAAACCATTCTCCAATTCTATCATTACTGAACATGAATATGACAGAAACTGTGATTTTTAACAAAACCAGTAATGTATGATCCTGTCATGGTCCCTCTGCCTATTCTGCAACAGATCCCTCCTTAAAAACATCTCAGCAGTGAAAAACAATGACCTGTAACATGTTTCAAGCTCAAAATTTGCCCTCCTTCCTCATCTTTTCACTTCTCTTACACTCATGAGCTCTCAGGAAGCTTCACTGCCACGTGACTCAAGGTCACTACAAGTGTAACTCAAGATCCTCTGTCATCCATTGACCATGATTTCTCTACTTACTTCTAAATAACCAACCTAAATTGACAATCATTCTAGAATGGCAAAGGATAGTCCAAGCATCAGTGGTTATTTCACTTTATTTGGGGGAAAAAAATGGAAAACATGAAGCAGAGTGTGGAGGAAACCAGACTCATTTGCCCCACTTTTGTTTAAGGGCAGAGTGGGTCACCCTGGGCTTGTTGCGCAACCAAAGGAAACTCACAGCAGCCACCAAGGGGAAACTGCCCCTTCCACAAACCTCCCTGGTCTGTCAAAAGCTCTGCTCCCTCTCCTCCCTCTACAGAAAGTCTTGGATAATGTTGGAAGAATGAAACCTGGAGTTTCTGTCATCTGCTCCAGTTACCTGTGCAACTTTCTAGGCCCAACACGGAACATTTTCCAGCAAATCAACCCCTTAATCCCCACATATCTTTCCCAGAGAATGCAACATATTGAAAGGCATCTGCAACATCTCTCTCCAATATTAATAACAAAAGTAAAAATTAAACATGCGCCTGATGGGTGGTATGGGAAGATTTTCTTTAGAGAAAGAGGGGTACACAGAGTCCCAGCATGGATGTGTTGGGGAAGAAGGGTGAGGGCGTGCTGCAGAAAGTATGACCTGCACACAAGCACTGGACTTTTTGTTAGCCTAAGGATGCAGTCAAGAAGAAGTGGGATAAATACCCACTCCCATTTCTGAGTAAACGGAGCATCCTAACTGGACAAAAAACACAGCAGGAGGGCAAGGGAGACACAACAGAGGGAGGAGCTGAGGCAAGGGAGACACAACAGAGCCCCAGCCCAGGCACGGGAAACACCACCAAGAGCAGGTGCGGCCCCAGCCCAGGTGCAGAGCCCGTTACTCTGCCTGAGCAGGGAATATTCATTCCCAAAGCACAACTTTTTCCATCGCCCTAGAGCCGTGCCTCGAACACCACAAGGCGCGGAGGCGGGGATGCCCTGACCTGGAGGTGTCCCTGCCCACGGCCGGGGGGGCGGACTCGGGGACCTCTAAAGGTTCCTTCCAGCCCCAACCACACCACGATGCTCAGGACCGGCGGGGATCCCCCAGCCCGGCTCCTCCGGACCGCGCTCCGGCCCCGCTCCCGAAACCTCGGCAATACCGGCGCTGCCCCGGGACGGGCATTTTTGTCAGTCCCTACCAAAATACTTCCCCATTAAAACTTTCGTGTGCGGACACGCCAAAAACACCTCCCGCATTCCAGGGAGGGATTTGGGAACCCCTTTCCGCACGGAGCGGGGGGACGGTGGCATCCCCGGCATCCCCCGCATCCCCCGGGCTGGGAAGGGGGTCCCGGTCGCATCCCCCGGGCTGCGAGAGGGTCCCGGCCCCCGGTGGGGCTCACTCACCAGCACATCCCTGAAGAGCAGCTGGGGCGCGGAGTGCACGGTCCAGTCCACGGCGGCTCCGTCGGGGATCTTGATGCGGATGACGAGCGCCTGGCTGTCCATGGCGCCGGAGGGGCCGCAGAGCAGCCAGAGCATCCCCGCCCCGCGGGCTCACATGCTGCGGCCGCCGGGCCGAGCCTAGCCGGGCCGGGCCAGGCCGGGCCGGGCCGGGCACAGCCTGCACCACCCTCCCGCAGGAAGGAGCCGCTGCCCCGGAACCAAAACGGAGCCCCGGGAGGAGGGGATGTGCGGCAGCGGCAGGAGGAGGAGGAGGAGGAGGAGGAAGGGGAGGCGGCGCCATGGTTCGGGAGGAGGCGGCTCCGGGCTGCGTGCCCGCCCCGGCAGCGCCAGCGCTCCGCGTTTAATTGTTTTCATCTTCTTGTGCCTTGTGTTTTGACGGGAAAAGCGCAGCTAAATGGCGAATCAAGCCGAGCCAGGCTGGGGTTCCTGTTAAAAGCAGTGCAGAGTCCCCAGCGCTGCCGGTGGTCACGGTTCAGAGGGAGGGGCTGGGGCTGCTCCGGCCGCAGCCGATCCCGGAGGGCTCCTGGCGTTCTGTCCGGGTTATCCCATCACACACAAATACAAACACATGAGCCGTGCCAGTCTGCCCTGGGATAACCTGCCCAGGGAGGTGGGGAAGTCTCTGGCCCTGGAAGTGTTCCAGAGGCGTCCGGATGTGACACTCGGGGACGCGGGTAGGGGGGATTAGTGGTGTTGGCTGAGGGTTGGACTCGGTGACCTCGGAGGTCTTTCCCAGCCTCGGTGATTCCGTCCGTGCCCAGCTCGCCCGCTCTGCCCGTCTCTGCCTCGGTGTCCCTGCAGAGCAAACCGGGAATGAGCACTGGGAATGGGCTCTGTGACAGCCCAACATCTGCATGAACAGGTGAAGGGGCTTGGAGCAGTTGTGCCAACAGCTGTCACACGCTTCACCCTTCCTTCACATTCCAGATCTCCGGTACTGTTGTCCAGGTACAATTCTTTCACCGCCGAGTTACTCCACGTCTGTCAGTGATGCAGCTGAAATCAGCCCACTCCAAATCACGATCCATCTTTCTGACAAAAGAAAACCCCCATCCACCTCCGCAGCAAAGAACGAGTTTTGACAGCTCTGCAATCCCCAGCCACCAAACACCAAATTCAGCTTTTAAAACAAGCTTTTCACTGGCACAAGTTACAGGGAAAGCTCTCTGCTCCCCACAGCTCTGCAGCATGAAACAATCCACTTCTTTTTTTTTTCTAAGTGAAGAGCATTAATCTCAATTGTGGACTATTGATCTGTGCATTTTATCACACTCTTTCACATTATCATCTCTGACAAGCTCGACTATTTGACTTATATTATCAATTTGGGGCGGAGGGGGGGAATGGGAGGTATATTTAATTCCTGAAACGTCTTCAAGCTTCCTCATATTCGAATTCTACTTTGTTTGAGCTTTAGGAAAAAAAAAATTTCAATGGCCATTAACAGAGATAAATTCTCTCTCTGTTCAATAACTTTATAATTTAGTTCCTATACTGAAAATTAATAGAGCCCCAGCTCCTAAGGATCTAAGGGACTGATGGTGCCCACACAGACATCTTTCTGTTCAAATGAACCTTTTACCTGCAGTCCCTGTGTACCTTTCAGTCAGCTCCATTTCAATCAGATTCATTTTCTATTAAATTTTAAAGAATAGGATACAAAATGATAGAATTTCTATAGACCTGCAATTTTTCTAAAATGTCTTTTTCATTTACAAGACTGTGGGGAAAACCAACTCAATTTGCCAAATTTGCATAAATATTACGTCGATTTTCCAGGGCTAATCATAACCTTAATCCCCCATTCTGATTTGTGTAATCAAACTTGAAGGGGTTTTATATCTTAAGGAGTACAGCACATCAAGTACATGTTTAGTGATACAGGTTTGATTTTGCCATAGACTTCTTTAAAACGCAAGTTTAATCACAAATTTTCATTCTAAATACACCATCTGAAACAAATAGTTGATATTTATTTTATCATCCTGCAGAAGTTCTGCTATGAGACATCACCAACATTTATTTTTATATACTATTTCTTAATGTTGGGGGAAATTTTGTGTGGCAAGAACACAATCTATGATTTTTTAATATGTACCATAAAATATTCCTGAAATTCTGTATTTGAGTAGCCCAAGAATCTCCCCTTAAAAAGTTTCTGCCACAGTCCAAGGATTCCAGAATCCCCATTAAAAAATCATGAAGCAGCCTGATTTTCCCCACTAAATGCAGCTGACACAATATTTATAACCACATCTCCAAAGTCATTGTTTACCCACAAGGAAACACCATCCAAAATCTGCAAAGGAACAACGTATCAATGCTTTAATTACAGGATGGTGAAGCCCAGGACTTCTCCAAATTCTGTTTTTATTTGTGAGGGGGAAACATCCTCCCTTGGTGGCTCCAAGCAGCTGCCACTTGCAGTGTGCTGCTGCTCTCTGCTGCTTTCCAGCGCCGCTGGAGAGGACGGAGAGCATCCGGAGGTGGCCACGGCAAGGAAATAAACATTTATTTCCAGGGAAAAGCAAGAGTGCTGACACAGGAGGGGAGGAAAATCATTAGACTCGCCACGCCGTGGAATCTCGCAGGAGTCTCCGTGAGCATGGAAAATGCTGTCTTCCACTGATTGCCTGCACCGTGCTCAGCAGGAGAGTTTGCAGGGCCCTCCAAAAGTAAGGAAAGAAGTTATTGTTTAATTCCCACTGCAAAGGAAGCTGCCCAACACAAGCAATTTTCTATCTCTGCTCTGTCACAAACATCCTATAATGGAGTTTTGAGTCCCTCTACCAGAACTCTGTAAAAAGAGGAGGGAAGAAAACAGGAGCTCACTCCCCTAGCCCTACTCTTGAATATTCCTGTCCCAGCACGTGGATTCAGGAGGTTTTCCTTGCCGTGAAGAAGGAGATGGGAGCTCATTCTCAGGAGTGGATCAGGTGAAAATGCCCTGCCAGGAGTTGCAGCGAATTAAAACCAGCATTAGGATCCAACCCCAAATTCCTCTAGTCCTGCACTCATCCCCTTGGATAAAAGGGCACGAGGAACAAGAAGGATGCTGACAGAGACAGAAAGTGCTGTGAGTTCATTCTGGATCCTACTCAGCATCTCCATTAACCTCCCTACAACTAGCATTTTTCCAGCTATGACCTAGGAATAAGATGTATTTCTTATGTAACAGACTGAAGAGTTAAATAGTTCCCATTTAACTATTAAAATATTTCGGAATACTGTGTTACCAGTGCTGTGCCATGTCACCTGTAATTCGCACGCAGAGTAGAAAACACATGGGGAGGAATCAGGATCTCTGTGCCAGCCCTTGGGTCACTAAATTCAATTTATCATCCCTGCTTCCTCCCTACACCAGTTTCTAGGTTGGAATTATAAATAACAAAGGACAAACTCTGTTTCCAACAGAAAATGGCACCTGATGGTTGTTTTAGGAGCACCCATTTTCCTGTCTTTTTGAAAAGATATTAATACCTAACTTTCTATGTTGATAAATAACACATCATGGTGAAATTCACATTTTTTTCCTTCCAGTTGCCTGTGAGTGCAGCAAACTGAATTCCCTCAGGCTCAAGAAAAATAGGTCAACAGTGTCCAGGCTTTCTAAACATATTCTTCCCGGAAATGCACCTCCTGGAAAGACTCACCAAGTGCACCATGTATTGATTAAGATTCCTTAAAAGTGGCATTAAAACTTCCACCAAACTTTCCACTGCTCCTCCCAATCACTCTGCAGTTCCTCTGGAAGAAGAAAGGGCTGCTTGGGACCCAAATACCAGGAAATAAATTCATCTTATCTTCAGTTCACAGGGAAATTCACTGGCCTCAAATACATCTTTTAAAGCTCTTTTTCACAGAAAACTCATCTTGGACTGAGAAAAACCGTAACAACAGTAAACTTGATTTAGGCTGAATTAGTAAATGCTTAGTTCTTGCTTTAAATTATGAATTTATTTTGAAATAAAGCAGGTTATATGATGCACAATGACAAGGTAACTCCAGCAGTTGGGCTGTGCGTGGTTAATGATGCTCCTGTACCTCTTCAGACCAGCTCCAGGGGCTGCATAATTGTTTTTCTGTCAACCTATAAATTCTTGAGTAACAACAAAATTATTGTGATTTTTCTTACTAAATAATTCATATCTCACAAAGTACATAAGCAGGCCCATGAATCACTGAGCATGTAACAATCATATCTAATGGCACTTCTTCTTTTAAGGAACAAGCCAGGTTTGACTTTGTAATCTTGTTCAAAAATCAGTGTTATAATCTGGTATTTACGTTTTAAACTTGAAAGTTTCCTTGGTCAGAGTTTTTGTCTGAAGGGCTGCTTTTAATCATGTTTGCCACTCTTAATTCTATTAGGATTATTAATATCACTGCAAGTAATAAATTGGTTTTATAATGAACTAGAACAGGGCTCATAAACTGTGCTTAAAGTGATGCAATTGCTTTTAAAATCACCCTATGTTGGTTCTATTCTACTTTTTAGGAGTTAAATGAAAAACCAACATCTTCTTCTTCTCTAGAAAGAAAATAAACCTTTTAAGAAAACTTGGGAGTATATTAGTAACAATTTTTATTCTATATTCCCTGGCTGCAATGCTGAAGCTGCCAGTTTTTCTTAGGTGTATTTAAACTGAAAAATACAGCCCAAAATTTAAATCATGACTCCTATTTCCAGAAACAGGGAAAGAAGTCAAGATAACTCTCAGAATTATTAACTTACTTTTTTGTAGTGAACATGATTAAGGGGTTACAGCAAAAGTCAATTTAAATTAAATGGCCAAAGTAAATAATACATGAAGCAAAATCCCCTTTGTTTCAGGAAAAGTTGCTCTAAACCAGAGGCCTAAGGGCATTCAACTATTAAAAAATACCTAAATTTCATTCAATAATAATAACATACATCAGGGAGATCTATAATTATGGTTTGTGAAGAGATTTAGGTCAACACACAAGGTAAGGTGAGGACAGATCTAAATTCTGCCCAAGTCAATGGAAGGTCAGCAGGAGAAAAGCTCTGGATGTTGCTCCAGGGAAAGAGAGGGGAGGAAGAAGGAAGCACAGAAGCTGATTTTTCAGACAACGTAAGAGTACTAATCATAAATATTTAGGAATTCCAATCCTAACTAATACCTCAATCCAGTATTAATTTACAGTGGGAACTTTGTGTTGAACTGTGCCCTCCTGAGGGTTTAGCAAGTCCATCAACTGGTGATAAAAAAGTGATGCTAGATCTAAAAAGATTTAAATAAAATGAGCTGCCTGGACCATGTTTGCATCACCAGTCCCAAAACTTCAAGAAAACAAGAACCAAACTTCAAGAACCACAATTTGGAGGAGACAACAGCAGAAAAGGGCATTTCTTAGGGTAACTCATTAGCGCTGTGGAGTCTCTGGCGAAACATTTATCAACCATACAAAAAGGTCTAAAAGTGAAATATAGTAATTAAGGGCTGGGTTTTATCGATTGTGTGGCTTAAGTAATTTTTCAGAACACACGTAAGATTTAATAAGTAGTTAAAGATCCTGACTTGGCTACTGCCATTAGCATGTAATTGAAGCGGTAAAAAAGATCAGCTGAACGTATGTTGATTACCACCTTATCTTTGAAAGGCAATTAGGCACCTCAATCATTGCAACAAGATTTGATTGTGCAGCCTTTATTGGACATTGATCTTTCAGCAAAGCAGCTGCATTTTCCATTAATTTACAGTAGCACAGTTTAACTGGGATACCTGAGCCCGCTGACCCAGGTGAGGGGTGACACCAGGAGCTCCTCCAGGTTAAGGTGCCCCCAATAATCATTATTGTTTAAAGAGGTGCTACAAGGAGGAGCCACCTGATCCTCGGGGTTTCATTTCTCTGAAGTAGTTAAGGGAGATGAAACAAAGCTCTGGGCTTTTTTTAACATCATCTCTCCCTCATTTAAACATCAGCCTTGGACACAGCAAGGAGATAATTAAGGCAAGGTTTACAAGGGGAATTAAACTTTATTTCAAATGGGAGACGGTGCAAATCAAATCTGTCAAAAGTCAGAAGGGTCATTTTGTGGATCAATTATTCCTGAATGTTAAAGAAGTTTTTGAGACAGAGTGGTACAAATGTTTCTGGCCCTCAATATCTTACATTCAGGCCAAAAAGTGATAAAAAAACAGATGGTAAGAAGCTGGTATTTATAGGAAAACAAGAGTGAAAGTCAGATGAAACATTCTATCTTTGAGAACAAGCAACTGGGTTTATATTCATACATGAAAATTATTTCATTGTGACTTAATAACTCAAGGTTTATCCCTTACAAACAGCCTATTTTCCCTCTGAAGTACTGCAAGTGCTCCTACACAAGCCTTAATGAAAGGAATGAGTGATCCCATATTTGCACTCTGCCCTCAGACATCTCCTAGTTCATCCTTTAGCACCATCAACTTTGTAAGAGCAAGAGGTCTATTGATTTCCATGTAATACAAGAAAATATTACATTTGCTTAATTGTTACACAGTGAGATCATTGAACAAGAGATCAGGGCTCTATTTAATGCTGCAAGCAGCACAGAATTGCAGCAATCAATAGGGTAGTTTGTCAGAGATGTTCTCTAAGGAGACTTGCCCATCACTGTATGGACAGGGGGGTGTGTTGCCTGCATTTATTGGAAAACAGGTAAGCAAAGTCAGCAGTGCCCATTATCAGAAATCAAACAAGCTGCAGTGAGTGGAGCTGCAGCGCCAATGAAGAGCTGTATTTATAGTCTGGTAATTAAAAACCATTTTATCAACCTTGTGTTGAGCCTAAACCTTTACAGCCAGGTATTGATGAGCTCTGTGGCAATGAATGAGCAGTATTTGACTTTAAACTTATGAGCTGCAGTTATTTTACAGGGCAAATCAGTTCTAGAAAAACACTAACTGCTATTTTTCTTATTAATGAGGGTTGTTGTAATGCCATCTCTTCATCTTTGAGACATTTAGCTTGTGCCAAGAACATTCTCCAAAACTTAACAGTGCAAGCACTTCTTTCATTCAAGTGTTTAGTGCTGCTTTCAGAAAAGCCACATGGATTGCTTCATTAAGTGGGAAACACTTCTATTATCTGGAATTAAGTTAAAAAGTATTTAAATGACATTATACTGTAGTCATAGCTTGATAATCATTTACTGAGGAAAAGTGATTACCCTTCAAAACCAGCCTCTACCCATTTTACATTTATTTTTTGACTTATGAAAACTGGAATGACCAACTTCCATCACCAGATGTGAGATCTGGAACTGACAGCATTAATTGCTGGCACTAAATCCAAGCACCAGCAACAGATCCTGTACAGGTCTTCCTGTTTCCATTAATTCCATATTTCCACCATACAAATAGTTCCCCAAAAGCTTTGGCTTTGCCCAGGTTTCCCAGTGAAGTAATTTTGTCATTGTTTGTGCCTAAAAGCTGTGCTCGGTTACAGCTGGAGAAATCAGTTATTTTGCATCAAAAAAATGAGATACCCTTGTAGTATTCTTCTCATTCTCCTCATTAATTAAAAATACCAGCAATTTGTGAATTAGCACAGGGGACTAAATCTTCTACATCACTTAGGTTTTGTACTTACCTATAAAGCCACCAAAAGAAAAATAGTAACACACATCTGGAGCTCAAGAATTGCAAAAGATACAAGCATCAAGTGTATTTTGGATATTTTATTTAAATATAATTTAAAGAAATGTGATACAGCCATTTTGCACTTCTTAGGGTGGGTTTTTTTCCCAAAGGCTCTTCCAGGTGATTGTGAACAGTCAGTGCCATGGATTCACTCAGACACAGTTACAACTGTGACAATCAATGCATTATGAAACATCTGGACAGGCTCTAAACCTGAGCAGCTTTATCTTTTCAGAGACATTCTGAAAATGTCAGTGCATTCAGTTTCCTTGCCCACAGGCTACAATTCAGTCCTCTACGTTGATAAATGTATCTCTTTAAATTACCACAAGTTTGTCCAGCAGCACCAGCCACTGACTTCCAGATATACCCTCAGAAATTCTTCTCCCAAAGCTGCTCATTCCTCAACTTTACAGATCTCTGCAAAAATAAATCTCTCATGACCAAAAAGTCCATGAAGCTTCCTGAAACAGCACACTGAATATGAGAACACACTGTAAAAACCAAGACTTTTTAGTTGTTTTTAGTCAAAGGCAGCAGATATTTGTAGCAGCTGTGACACAGAACCCACCAGAGGACAGGTACTCGAGGGCCTGAGTTCAGTACATGGCTCCTTCATCTTCTTTATTTAGAAAATAAATAGTGACTGGGCCATGGCTCGTGTGAACAGTCTCTGTGACACGGGCAAAGAACCAGGAGCCAATTCCATACAGTAAAGTTGGGATGCCTAAGGAAAGATAAAAGCACGTTACACACACAGAGCAAGCCAGGGAAATCCAAACTGCAAATTAATAGTGAGGAATGATGACTCCAGAATGAAATGAGAGGGGAAAGCACTCCTGTAAAAGCTGCCTTACAAGTATTTTGTCTTTATTTAAATGCAGCTGTCAGTGCTTACCACCTTTCCTGTGACATGAGGCAGGAAGCAGCAATATGCAGGAATTAGTACAAAAAGAAAACAGGAGGATAACAACATGAAAGAAGTGAAACATTGCCATGTACACAGGATTTCTACGGATTAAATATATATATATATATATATATATCTATCTCCAAATACTAAACCCAAACTCCCTGCACATCCACTTAGTTATTGGAGTCTATGTCAGAGCAGAAATAAGAAACAAAATAGGCAGTGAATCCATAGATCAACATGAAGCTGCTCTGGGGAAAATCAGATCAGCAGTCAAGACTACCAACTCCAACAGAACTGCAATGCGCAAAAGGTGTATATATATATATATATAAAGTGACATTTCTTAGCACTGTCAATTTATCCATTTATTACAGACAATATTCTATTTATTATAGAGGGAAAACCAGAAATGAATTTAGGCCCTGAATTCAGAAACACCAATTTTAACGTGCTTTGAAGCTATCCAAGTGCTTAAGCAGGATTCTGAAAGAAGTGAATTGACTTTTTAATCATGTTTTCCCATCTTTTAAATATGAAACATGAAGGGTAGTTCTGAGAAAGAGAAAAGCGTGACTGGGTGGGGAGAAAAAGAAAATCAGATTTAAACGTGCCGTGAAGAAATCAGTCTTTGTGATTATATTTTCTCACTATGTCAGTCTGGAAAGATCAGAAAATTAAGACTAGCAGCCATGTTTTGAATAAAAGTCTACGAAGACTTATGAAGAAAAGGAGATTTAAAAAAATTAAATATGAAAACAAAGAAGGTATGAAATGTTATGCCACTGTCGCTGCCGGCATTCAAATAAGCATTGAATCTGCAGCCAAAGTTTTGAAATAATATCTTTCAAAACTTAACTATCTCTACTTTTATATTAATAAGGTACTGGTAAAGCGTTTTTATTATAAGGATTTATATTCCAGCAGCACATTAGGATCAAAGCGGTCTGACCATTCCTTCATCAGACACTGCCTGAAACAGAGTTTCGCTTCAGAATTGCTTAGAGGACAAAAGTTCATCCACAGCATTCGGATTTCCAGCTGGAAAATGCTCCCTAGCAAAGGCGTGAGCCGCTTAAATACCAAGCGTTTGATTTGTCGCTGTCACAAGTGGTCAGAGAAACACGAACTCGGTCAAGCCCCCCCGCGAGGGTCGATTTACGGCTCTACCCCTTCCCTGGGGTTACAGCTCGGGAATTCCTGGCCCGAGCCGGAGAAGGAGAGGGGACGGGGCGGAGGAGAGAGAGAGGGAGGAGAGAGAAAGAAGGAGAGAAGGGGAGAGAGAGGAGAAAAGCGAGAAGGAAGAAGAGGGCGACAGGGAAAGACAGAAGGAGGAGAGAGATAAGAGGAAGGAGAGAGGGAGAGAGGAAGAAGGGGAAAGAGAAGGAGACGGAGAGGGCGCGGAGCGGAGCTGCCCGGTCCGAGCTGCCGTCCCGGCCCCACCGGCGCTGCCCCTCAGGCCGCCGCCTCCGGCGCTCGCTGCCCCCCCGGCCCCGCCCGCCCCTCACGGAGCCGTCCCGGGCCGGACTCACCGGCGTTGAGCACCTTGAGGGCGGTGAAGGCGGCGTTCTGCAGCGCCAGGTCCTGCGGCGCGGCGCGGGAGCAGTGGTACTTGATGAAGGGGAAGCAGCCGGTGCGCAGCACCAGGTAGTTGGCGCCGTCCACGGGCCAGTTGAAGTGCGAGAGGCCGAACTGGTCGTTGCGCACCGCACTGTACTTGACGCAGAACGAGGTCCAGTGGGGCAGGCGGCGCTGCCGCAGGTGCTGGCTCAGCACCTCGGAGGCGGCGGGACGGGCCGGGGCCGGGCCCCGCCACAGCAGCAGCGCCACGGCCGCCCCGTGCAGCCGCCGCAGCAGCGCCCGCATCCCGCGGGGCACCGCGCCTGCGCCCGCACCGCGCCTGCGCCGCCCGGGGGGTGGGAACAGAGCGGGTCAACGGCCCGGGAGTGGAACGGGAATGGCCCGCGGAACGGAGCGGGACAGTGGCCCCGGGGCTGGGCCCCACGGTTCGCCGAGGACATTGAGGGGCTGGAGCGTGTCCAGGGAAGGGAACGGAGCTGGGGAAGGGTCTGGAGCCCGAGGAGGGAGCTGGGAGGGGGGCTCAGCCTGGAGAAAAGGAGGCTCAGGGGAACCTTCTGGCTCTGCACAACTCCCTGACAGGAGGGGGCAGCCGGGGGGTTCGGGCTCTGCTCCCAGGGAACAGGGACAGGAGGAGAGGGAACGGCCTCAGGCTGTGCCAGGGGAGGGCCAGGTTGGACATCGGCGGGAATTTCTTCCCAAAAAGGCTGATTAGACATTGGAAGGGGCTGCCCAGGGAGGTCTGCAGTCCCCGTCCCTGGAGGTGTCCAAGGAATTCCTAGACGTGGCACTCAGTGCTCTGGGCTGGTGACAAGGTGGGCATCGGGCAGAGCTTGGACTCGATGACCTTGGAGGGCTTTTCCAACCTCAGTGATTCTGTGACCGATGTGCCAAGGCCATGCCAGAGCTGTCCGTGCTGAGGGGATGGGTCACCCTGAGACCTGCACGGAGCGAGGGATGAGTGGGTGTATCACAAAAAAAGTCAGGCAATCACATTCTTAGAAAGGTTTTGTTGACACTGATGTGCTGACAGCAGTACCTGCAGCATCAACCTGCACTCAGGAGAAAGTGTATCCGGCTGCATTGGGTTTACGTGGGAGAATTCCCTAAAAATCATCCTTTCAAGTGTCAGACCCTTTCAAGAGAAATATTTTAAAATCACAGCCTATATTCCATTTTCTAAGGAAAAGCTAAGGTTTTGAACAATTAAACATTCTATCTGAGAGGGGGAAAAAAGACCGTACAGAAAAGTGAGAAATGGAAACAGATTTTTCCTTTCAATAATTGCAAGCAATATCTCAAACTCAGCAATCTTAAACCATTGAGCTGTCCAGTATGAACGTGCTAATTAATCAATTACTACCCAACAATGTGCCCTGTTTATTTACTGTACTACGTGTGTGTTGAACAAGTAATTATTAATCATCACCAGCAACAAATTTCCCCTTCAAGTTCACCTCCCTATAAATAATAGAGCATATAGTTTAGCTTTAATATCTTTCTTTATTAGTGGTAACAGTGGCTGAGGATAGAAAAGCTGGAATCTGGTACTGTGGTGAAGGGTTGAAATAAAGTATTGAACCTTAAGAGTGATACTCTGCTGTTGTATTTCATTAACTACATTAATGAAGGTTGTCAATGACTGTAGTTCCTAATCTTTTGTTTTTCATCAATATAACAAAATCTACAGTCTAAAATGAAATACAGAGGATCTGTGCAATGCCTCAGATCTACAGTATCCCATTGTTAGATGGATTTGATAGTAAGTAATCACTGTGAAATGTTAAGGACAGCCTTAGAAATCCAGGGACTTGTTACCTTAACCTAGAGGGAAGGTGGTAAATTTTCCTGAACTTGAGGTACTGGAGATCTTCCAGGAAACAGGGAGGGCGACTATTTCATTTCAGGAGACATCAGGAAGTGGTTGTATTGATGAGCTACTTTTTTTTTTTGCTCTGTGCTCAGAGTTGTCATTCTAAATATGGAAATGTGGGCTAAAAGCTTTTTTTTTTTCTTTTATCCAGGGCTTTAAACCCAACTACCTAAACCAGGAAACCCAGTTTCCAGTATCATCAGCTCCAGGTAGCTCTTTCAGGAGAATGACCTGAAGTACTCTGTGCTACGCTAAATTCTTGCTGAAACAAAATCCACAAAGTAATGCCAGTTAAACAAACATCTCCATTTCCAGCTCTGACTCCTGGGGAGCACAAATCCTTTATTTTAATTGTCTGCATCCTTTGCAGTTGATGCCAAATCTGCTGTCCCTCACCTCCTTCCATGAGCATTCCACCACACCCTGCAGCTGAGGAACCAGCTCCAGCTTTTGTCCAAGTCTGGCAGTTTTTGGGGCAGTTTCTGATGAGAAGCCACACCTGGGTCACCTTTAATCTTTTGCTTCACACTTGTTCTGTTTTCTTCCCATCCAGCTCCTGCTCTGAAATTCTAGCTGCAGTTCAACAACTCTATTACTCCTTTAATGAGTGGGAATAAATAATCCAGTAGTGTGAACAGAATGATATTCCTGACTTTTTAACAATATTATAATTTCATTTCTAATCTGCAGCATTGCTAAAAGCCCTACATTTTTGGCACCAGCAGCATGGGAGCGGAATGTGAGAGACTGCAAAGCAGTTTCAATCCTTCCATCAGCTCAAGGCTCAGAAGTGTTAGTAGTAATTAAAAACTTTTTTTCCCCCCTCAAAATACATTTCACACTTCACACACGCTGAGAAATCTCTCTCACCATGGGAACTTTCAGGTCACTTGTTTCCTGCAAAAACAGGTACAGTTTTCTTTTGTCAGAGTAGAACAAAGCCATAAGGAAGTGCAGGTTTCATTTCCTCCTAGGACACCGCAGTCTATTAAGTGCCAGTGAACTAATGAGCCTCTCAGACCTTATGTTGTTCTGGCTTGGATCAAGGCTTCCTTTTCCTTAACCCTTTGGAAACCAGCTCGAGTGCAGCCATTGGCTAAATTCCACCTTGGGAAAATCTACATGGGCTCTGGGATATTCAAATCCAACACAATATCAATGTAAAACAGCAATAAAACAGGAATTAAAAATGCTCCTTTGGATTTTTATTTGAAGCAGGAATCAGCATTTATGCAAATGTTCTCATCTGCAATTAATTAATTCTGTGGCCAAAGTAGAAGAGAAAAAGGCTCCACAAAAAATAATGTCTGATGCTGAGGGATCAAAGATTTGGCATTGGAAAAACTGGGTGCTGATCTTGTGCAACTGCTTAGTCTCATTTAGTATTTGTGTTAAAACTGCCTTTGCCTTAATTTTTGGGACGTAATCCCAAGGATACTTGCCATTCCTAGGATGATAGTCTCCATTCACTGAGATCTGCTCTTCCATAGTAAAATGTAGAATGTGTTGTCTGTTGGGATATTAAAGATTTGATGGATAAAGGTAATTTTACAAATATAATGTTGTCCTTTAACAATTGTGACCAAAAGTGTCACCAGTATCCAAAATAAAGATGGACAGACCTGCAAAAGTCATGGAATTCTGGGAATCACAGTGCAAGTAGAATTCTTTTGATGAATTAGTGCCACTAATTTTCTTTCTGATAATTTGAAAATGACCACAAAAGAACTGCTGCAAAAGTCTTTAGATAATAGAAAAAGCAGCATAACAATAGAGACAGTACTGCAGAGGAACATGGATTGCTGGGATTACTGATAAAATGGTGTTTAAATTAAGATGGCATTTATAGGCAGGAGAACCATGGGATATTTTGGGTTGGAAGGGACCTTAAGGCCCATCCCATTCCACCCCCTGCTATGGGCAGGGACACCTTCCCTATCCCAGGTGGCTCCAAGCCCCATCCAGCCTGGCCTTGGACACATCCAGGGACAGCCACAGCTTCTCTGGGCACCCTGTGCCAGGGCTCCCCACCCTCACAGGGAAGGATTTTTTCCCAATATCTAAACTATTCCTAATCTCCTTCAGTTTGAAGCCATTCCCCCCTGTCCTGTCACTCCAGATTTTTCTGAGTAGTCTCTCTCCATCTTTCCTCTAGGCCCCTTATGGTACTGGAAGGCCACAATGAGGTCACCCCAAAGCTTCTCTTCTCCAGGCTGACCAATCCCAACTCTCCCAGCCTTTCCTCACAGCAGAGTGGCTCCATCTCTCTGATCATTCTGGTGGCCTCTGGACTCCCTTCAGCAGGTCTAACACTGGACCTCCTTTCCTGCCAGAAGCCTGTATTTCAGAACACAGCCTGTTGGAAAGGGAATTTGGGCTCTCAGGGCTCTTTTCAGTAGATCTGATCTCCTGCTCTGAGTCAGTGATAAAGGCAGCATGACCCCATTAATAAGATTTTTAACCCAGATGCTGAACTTCAGGAATAGCAACAGGGACATGAAGAGCATCAGGATGATCCTGTGCTTTTCAACAAGAAAGATGGGATGTTCCAAATGCCACACTCAGGAATCACAGAGATGTTCTGTCTCAGTTAATGTTACTTCACACACCAACTCAGAAGGAAAACCAAACCTGTTCTTACAGATGAGGAAGCATTTCCAGAAGCATAAGGAATGAGGCACTTAAACAATTTCTGTTAACTATTCTTTCAGAGCATCTGTTTCCCAAGGTTGCTCTTCTTCCAATTTCAGTTTGTTTTCTGCTGCAACTCCTAGAATTGCTTCAATATCTCGAATTGCCATCTGTAACAGATTCAAGGAATACAAGTTATTTAATGGGCATTATAATGGAATCCAGCAGCCAGGGTGCACAGCTGGCAGTGCCTGCCTTGAACAGGTAACAGGGTTACATGGGACAGGATGCACCAATTAAATTTACTTTTACTTTGGGGACACTTGGGGGAATTATTAGTAAATATGTACAAATCTCAGGTAAATAAAAATACAATTTGTACTCCTAATTAACTAACAGGTGTTTTATTTCACATATGTTAACTCGCAATGAAGAAAAGTTCTCTTTTATATTTTTCTTCAGTTGTTGCTTTTCATTCCCTCATACTGAAAAAAATGGGGATTTTTTTTGTTGTTTGTTCCGTAACATGTTGAAATTTAATTATGTCTTCCCCAAAATCTGTCATTTCACACTCTACTTGTCAGGGGAAAATCTACTCAGAGTGGAAAGAATCTGCTATAAATTATGTGACATGACTTAAGATACAAATCTAACACAGTGTTCCCCTTCACCTTTCACAAAACACTTAGAGACAGGATCTTGGAAAGTTTTTATAAAGTTAAAGGTGATGTAGCTCAGCAAAGGAAGTCCCTGTGGGAGGCTGAGCAATTCTCTGGAATCAAAAAGCAGCTTTGTAAGGAGTGCTTGTTCCAGGGCACGGGGTTGGATTCATTATTGCTTTCCTGGCTCCTTTGGCAGTGGGGTCATCACAGAGGAGCTCTGGAGGAAAGGTGGGGGAACCTCCCCAGAGTGAGCAGCCCCTGTGCTTTGTCCTGCCTCCCCCTCTCCACCCCAGAGCATCCACAGATGGGGACATTCAAAGAGCAGAGAAAATTGGGAACAAATCCACTTGGGAAATAGATGGCGGGGTGAGGGATGGGAACGAATGGATTAAGTACTCAGTGGCTGCCTGCTTAAAAGAAATCAGTGTTAATAATCTAAGCAGCTATTATTAACTGAGAAATTTGTTTCTAATTTAAGATTCTTACCTTGATGGTGTCCCTTTAAAATAAAGCAGGCAATTGTGACAGAACTGTGTGAGGCAGTGCCAACAGCTCCTTTGCTCTTCCAAAGGACACTCAGGAGCATTAGATTACAAATAATTTCACGCTCAAGGATGTCTCTTTTCAAAGAAAAAGTTTCAAACTTAAATTTAACTAACGGGTTCCGTGGGAGACCGACTACACTGACCCAGACACTGTAAACCACACACAGCCAGTGATAAAAAAGGAATGGTTTAGCACTTGTTTATGATCCAGCATGAGGTATTTGCAGGCCTTGTACAGAAATTAACCAGGATCGTTAGTTAATTAACACCTCACCTTAAAATTGGTCTCGCCTTGCATATTAGGTGCTGATATTTCTTGATGGATGATGAAGAGATTGCGAGCAAAGGTCAGGAGGACCCCCTGGAGATCCTCTCCGATTGTTCTGTTAATGATATCCAAACAAATGAGTTTACCAATGATTCCCTTCACATGCTTAAAAACAATCGCCCTCTCATTTGTGCCTGCCTGGTGATGGAATTTAATGAGGATTTTCAATCTCACAAGGTGAAAATCTTCAGGGAGATATGAAAGATGAGGCTCCATTTTAACTTGTCAACAGAAAGGATTTGTGTAATAAATAATTTTTATTAATCAACTTAGCGGAAGTAAGCAGAGAGGTTTCAGCTACTCCAAGTAAAAGGTTACTGCTGAGGTAGGACTGCAGCAGCAGAGCCCTCGAATCACCCACATTAGTTGGCAAAAACTGTTGCTTCAGCCCAAAATTTGGGAAAGAAATTTCAGCAGTGTCAACATTCCTTAGATTGTTACAGCTTTTGAGGCTTTGGTTTCCCAGTGGTCCATACAGACTCTCCCATCCCTTATGGAACAGGGAATTACACTGAGGAATAATGTCTCTCATTTACTGGAATCGACCACAGATCTCTGATGTAATAAAATGGATAATTCTCATAGATGTTTCAGGTATTTCAGTTATTTTATAAGCTCCAACTGTTACAATCTTGAAAATATTTCCCAATTAATTAATTATGAAATTGCACTGAAAATGTGATGGTAGAGAACAGGAATCCTCTTTGCGGCAAGTTAGGTTATTTTCTTCTTGTCCTACTACCAAAAACGTGGAAATCGGATTTCTCCTTCCTGCAGAGGCTTTTTCAGTGCTGGGAGATCATTAACAGATCCCGTTTTTGCCCTCCCTCTCCTCTTTAGTCTTTCCATGTCAGTCATGCTCTCCAGAACTCTCAACATTTTCATTGCCTCCCTCTCATAGAACAGCAGGATTTCTTCCAGTGTCTCCCAGGATACACTGTTTACCTTTTTCCATAGGATCATGACATCATGGCTTGCAGGCAGTTTGACTCACAGATCCTGTTCCCAAAACCTCCTTGTTCCTCATATTCATTACTGCTCTCTAAATGTAATTTCTTACATCTGATTCCAACCAAATCTAATTCTATTTCTCATATTGTTTCTTCAATTTGTGGAGATCATTTTGAATTCTATTCCTGCCCTCCAGAACACTTGCAGGCACATCCAGCACTTGAAGAAGCTGTTTTGTTATCCAGGTCATTAATGAAATAGCTGCAGCATCAAAGGAATACAGAACAGGCTGAGAACAGAACACTTCAGCTCCTCACTTATTACATCCTATTTTGGCAGGAAACTTGGGGAAGAACAATATAAAAAGGCATTAAACTTCACCCTCCTTGCCTCCTGGAAGTCAGGTTTTTAATAATGTTGCCTAGAAGAGTAAGCCTGTGCTAATCCATGTGAGAGATTGCTCCTGACAGGGAATACAGCTCTCCTGAAGCCAATTCCAGCAGGTCCTGAGCCTGCAGTGCCACCAGCCTTTGGGCTCAGCACATTCCTGTCCTTCTTTTATTACTGAAATGCTTAAAGCCTCCCTAAAACCCTCCCAAAGGCCAATCTTGGAAGAAGTCAGTGCACTTCTGTGAGCAGGAGGTGACAGCCAGGTGCTCAGGCTGTTCATTCCCTCCCTGGCCTTTATCACTCCCTGCACACCCAGAGTGCTCCCAGCTCTTTGTCACCCTGGGGAAGGGACAGCCCACACTTACATCATTCCCAGTCTGTGTCGCTTCTGGTCTTCATACAATACAAACACTGTTCCCTGTTTTTCCTGTTAAATAAAAGGACAAAGCTGCTTTATTTATTCCTAAAATATTGGTAATGGTAATAAACGTGTTTGTTACACTAAGTACACACCCATAGGTAAGAAGGGCTGGTTTGGAATTGTGTGTAAGGAATTATTGCTCAGTTTAAATAGATTATTGCTCTAACCTATTGTAGAGAATACAATAAATGCAGCAGAATCTATTCAACAGCAAATATTTGGGTACCAAAGCAGTAAGAGATGGTCAAAAGCATCTTAAAAATTATCTCCTTACACACTTATTTTTATCAAGAAGTAGATTAACCCCTAGAAGTTTTACACACACATAACTGGAAAGAAAAATAGGTGGATGTGGCATTTGAGGACATGGTTTAGTGGTGAACATGGGGGTGTTGGGTTTATGGTTGAATGATCTTAAAAGTGTTTTCCAACCCAAACAATTCTATGATTTATGATTTACATTGCTCTAAGTGGTTTTACCATATTAGAATTTACAAACAAAAATTCTGCAGAGCGAATAGCACATTTTCTCATCTTTCCCCTTCATACCTGGAGGTCAAATCCAACCCCACGAGCTTTACACGTGTGGAGGAGAAGGTTGTAGGAGATCTCTGAGAGGCTGGAATGCCTCAGCTGGCTGCTGGCCACGGCACACCGCAGGCTGCTTGGGGCAGGCTGGAGAGAAAAACACAGGATTCCTCATTTTCACACCAGTTTATATCAGAACCCAACATCTACATGGTAAATTACTGACTTTTCGAAAGGGATGGAACAACAGGATGGGGGGAATGGCTTCTCACTGCCAGAGGGCAGGGATAGATAGGGTATTGGGAAGGAATTTCCCTGGGAGGGTGGGGAGGGGCTAGCAGAGGCTGCCCAGAGAAGCTGTGGCTGCCCCTGGATCCCTGGAAGTGTCCAAGGCCAGGCTGGACGGGGCTTGGAGCACCCTGGGACAGTGGAAGGTGTCCCTGCCCATGGCAGGGGGTGGGATGAGATGGGCTTTAAGCTTCCTTCCAACCCAAATAATCTTGGGGATCTGTGATTCTATAAATGGCGTTTTGCCAGTGAACTCATGTTAAGTGTGGAGTAAGAGTCCATTTGGAGAAATTCCTGTTCCTCAGAGGGTCTGCTGGACACAGACATTTCCATAAACCCCTGTATTATAGATCAGATCTACAGAATGGCTCTTTATGAACCACATTTTGGTGTTTTCACAGCTTCAGTGGACACTGAGCTCTGTGAGGTCACTATGAATCCAACCCGGCCTTGGACACTTTCAGGGATCCAGGGGCAGCCACAGCTTCTCTGGGCACCCTGTGCCAGGGCCTCCCCACCCTCACAGGGAGGGATTTATTCCCAATATCCCATCTGACCCTGCCCTCTCTCCCCCTTGGATAAAGGCCGGTGCTGCATCAAGTTTAAACTCTTAGCAGTGCTTAGGCCAGAAGAACAGAGATGTTGCTTTGAGGAGCAGTGAGGAGAGCTGTTCTCCTAAATCAGGTCTTTCCTGATGTTAGTTTTAATGCTGGACTGTTCCCTGGGAGCAGGGACACTGCACATCAAAGCATGAAATTTACAGTATTTTCCCTAAAATGATATTTGTTTTGACATTGACTCATTTAAGTTGACATAGCTGAAATCCTTATCTAATACATCTCTGCCTGAAAATTAATCATGTTTATAATATTCTGAGAATTAATAACACCCATTGCTCAAGTCATTAACTTAAAAAAGGAGCTTCCAAAATCTGTTCTCTGCAGTAGGGGACCACAAATAAATGAATGCTTGATAAAATAATCCAAGCAGCAGTTTAACAAGCGTAAACTTGAATGTGGCTGCAATAACACAGAACTATTGTTTAAGGGTTGGCATCAGGTTGATGAGGTGCTTATTTCAGCTACAAAGCATGCATACACATGCATAATGAACTGCAGGATGAATTATTAATGTGTTGCTTATTTAGCCTCATCTGTCTAGAAGATAATGTATCCTAACTATAATGAGTGATTGGTTTTGTACATAATTACAGGAGCAGCAGTATCTAGGAAATTTGTTCTTTCAAAGAAGGAGTTCTAAAAATAAAATCCTCACACAAACTCCGGGGCTGCTCCATTTTATCAAAATCAACCCTACCAGCATGGAGAATATCTAATCAATTAAAAGGGACAGAATCATTATTAACATCATAATTTTACACAAAGTGTTTTACTTAATCATTCATTACAGATCATGTGCTGTAAAAACATTTGTCTCTTGGTTTGTTTCTTTTTCTCTTTTCCTGGGTGACTGCAGTCTTGTAGTTAACTCTTCAGGAGATAAAAATCTCAGAAATACAGGAAGAATTAAAAATAAAGGATATAATGACAATTCATGTTAATTCTGACAGAAGTTTAATTAAAAAAAAAAAGTTGCTACTTGATTACTTTTCATTTCTAAAACTTGGACTACTGGGACTAATCAGATCTAATTTACTTCTCACCAACTAAAAGTGGCTGCTTGACGAGAACAATGGATCAAGAGCTCGTTAACCTCTAAATTACAGCTCCATGACACTTCTGGAATGGTGATACATTCCTTCCTCTACATATGGAAAAAAAGGGAGTTGTGGATCTTCTGTCAAAATGTGGCACACAGCCTTTGTTTTTTATCCACGTGTATGTACACAGACATACATTTCTTACGTTCACTTTTCTAAAGACCTTTCTTCCCATTTTATAGAATCACAGAACATTTGGGTTGGAAGGGACCTTAAAGCCCATCCAGTCCCATCCCTGCCATGGGCAGGGACACCTTCCACTATCCCAGGGAGCTCCAAGCACTGTCCAGCCTGGACTTGGACACTTCCAGGGATGGAACTGTTTTACTTTAACTGCTACTGTGCTGTTATCCCATGACTTTATTAACCTTGTAAAATCCAAGAGTAGCAGTTTAAAACCTGAAGAGAGCAGATTCAGCTCCTCTAGAACAGATAAACTCATTGGTAGTGACATGAATGATTATATTTGGGAACATTTCACTGCTCACAGGTTTTGTCCCCTCGCGCTGAATCCGTTGGCTTCTGCTTTCCTTTGATCCAAGAGGTCCTTGCAGGCGGCTGGAGCCACAATCCAGATTTCCATCTGTCACGTACAACAGGAGCTGAGTCAGGGCCAGCTGGTCACTGTAGCAAAGGTCAAGGTCTGTTGCCCACACCTAATCAAAACAAAGAGGGGCATTCAAATAAACTGAAAAGAAGAAGAGTAAAATTCATCAATTTTGAAGGAACGTCTCTGCCTTTATTGTTCTAAGTGTTGGCGTTCCTGCTTTTGGCTTCCTGGCGCTGGAGCAGTGCTGGCAGTCATGAAGATCTTAGGAAGGAATCCTTCCCTGTGAGGGTGGGGAGGCCCTGGCACAGGGTGCCCGGAGAAGCTGTGGCTGCCCCTGGATCCCTGGAATTGTCCAAGGCCAGGTTGGAAAAGGCTTGGAGCCACTTGGGATAAGGAAGGTGTCCCTGCCCATGGCAGGGGGTGGAACGGGATGGGCTTTAAGGTCCCTTCCAACCCAAACCATTCCAGGATTCTATGATTCCACAAACCACTTCCAAACAGGAACAACCAGAACTCTTCTGTAACTTCAGAAATAATTTCTCAGGCAGGACTTATGAGGCTGAGGGAAGCACTGTGAATTGTTTCTGCAAGGCTCCTCCACCCCAATAACCAGAGCTTGGTTTTCCCAGGAGTTTTTCCCACTTAAAAAATCCCTGTGCCTACTGTGCCAGTGAGCAATGTTCCTACACACCAATATCTGCCCTACAGTGGACCCCTTAAAACAAATCTCCCAGTGAACAACTTGCCTAAGCCCTGGAATGGTAAATGGAGTCATTATAAGGATATTAAGGGGTCAGGCAGCCAAGGCCTCTTGGAAAACTGGAGTTAATTTCAGAATCATATGCACATGGTAATGCCCTTTATAATGGGGAATAAATCACCCCAGTAACAGTTGTTAATATCTAACTGCCAAGTATCTGTTGCTGTATTAAAGATCCTATTTGTCAACTTAAATATTTCCTACTGCATGGTCTAAAATGCAAATTGGATGCTAATGGCTGGCTTTACTTAGTAATAGGGGACTGTTCCCCAATTATAATACTTAATTTTCTTCAATAATTTATTGTTTATCATCACTTCTGCAAGACAGGAAGAACTTTGCTGTCCATTTGTACTTTTCCAGTATGTGCTAACCTTTTCAACGAGCCAAATAATAATGATAAACTATTCATATTTTGGGAGTGTTCCATTAATTTTGATAAATATTATCAACAAATCTGTGTCAATATGTCCTAGATCTTGTCTGAGCTAGGTTTTACACTCTCAGTTAAAACTTTGCCCTCAGAAAGAGGTGGCAGGGCCACATGAGAGAGCCAGGGACCCAAAACTTGGATATCTGAGGGCTGTTCACTGGCTCCAACGGAACTGTTTGCTCTTAACCCAGACCCTGATATTACACCTGACCTCAAAAACCACACCTGGAAGCTTTGCTGAGCACAAACAGAGCCACAGGAGGCAAGCTGGACTGAAGGGCGACCATAAAAAAGGTTAAGCAAAGACATCCCCGCAACTGAAGTGAGTACCAGAGCAGAGTCCTGGCAAAATGCAGGGGATGAGTTGAGGATTTACCAGCAGATAAAACATTAAAAAAGCAGCCTGGCAAACCTAAGCAGCCATTAGCAGTAGATAAGTTCATTCCACCCTCTCAGGGATTCACACAAACCCTACCAGGCGTGGGGTAGCACGTACATTGTGCAGGAGTTACTCCTCAAATCCCACATTGTCAGTGACTACAATTAGAATACGTGCAAGTGACATTGTTTTGATTTCAGATGTAGAGAAAAACCCATGAATTACTCGTGTGATCCATTTCACATCATCTAAACAAAACCCCAGCATGCCAGCCCGGCTCCAGTGCCCGCTGGCACATTCCCAGGAGCTGCTCTGGGAAGGACAGGAGCACTCCTGCATCCCCTGCTCCAGGGAACGGCTCCAGCTTGCCCAAGGAAGGGACTGTGAGAAGAGGGAAGAACAGAAAACACTTTTAGCAGAGCAACTTTTGTGCTGGAAATCATGAGATTGACCAAATATTGGCTTAAGGAGTTTCTGTTTTCTTCCAGAGAGGATTAAATAGTTTTTGGACATGGTTTCATCATCTCAGACCAATTTATGCTGCTGCCTACAAAATTAAGGGCTTGGATCCCCAGGGGCATGAAGGAAGGTGTCTATCCCCTCCCCTGCTGTGACAAAGGAGAGCTCCAAAACCTCGTTAAGCTTCACGTTCTACTTAGGTAAAATCATAGTATATTTTGCATTTTCCAATATAAGGTGTGGGGAGGAGGAGGAGGGAGGCAAACATGGCTGGAAGCCACCTGTCCACCTCCTTTCATCCCTGAGCCTGCGGCTGAACCACCCCTGTTGGAACTTAGAGCAGCCAAATGGCCACTTCTTGGTGCCAGCTGGGATCACCCCCAAGGATTGTTTTCCTGGCTCAGGACTCTCAGAGAACACGTTATTGTGGCCATGTCCCTTCCTGTCCTGGCCATGACCCAGAACATCCCTAACATGGGGAGAAAGGAAGAAAGATCAGATGGCACAAGATTTTCCAGCTTTATCCTAGCAGGGGATTCCCTTTTGCCATGGAAACATAAAAATGGCCTTTAAATCCCCTTTGTGCTGCTACAGAAATGGGAAAACACAGAGCCTGGACAAGGGGTCTGACCAGATGAACCAACTCCTCCAGTAAATCAGGAGCTCTTAGGAGATGACCTGTGCAGAGGTCAAGTTTAAGTAAAGAACGATACAATCCTACAGATTAACAAACATCTATTATTGAGCCCATCCTCATGTTCTGAGCATCTACAACAAAGGCACGTATTAATTGCACGCATTTATGATTGGAGGTGTCAAATCCTGATAGGATTGCATGGAAAATTAGCAGAACACATGGAGTTTTCACCTGAAATTCAGGGATTTTCAGAATTTATGTTCAGAAAATAAACTGGAACAGAGCAGCCTAGAACTGACACTTGATTTTCAAAGTTCAAAGGCAGAAGGTAGAGGCAGTAGTTAAGATTTTAGACAGATTTAAGACTGGTTTTAGGTCAAGCTAAGCAGAGCACAGAGATCAGGACTCTCCAGAATCCCACCAGTGGAAAAAAATGAGTTAGAAATACATCCTGCAAGACTTGCTGGCTGTTTATCCAAGGAAATATGTGCTTCCAGGAGAGTCTCTTTTGGCATGCACAGCTTCAGAGCCGGTGCTTCATGGAGAAGACATCTCAAGTGAATAAAGTCACAATTATGCTGGAATTCTTTACAGCTTCCATAAAAATGCTTCAGCTTTAAAACATAAACTTGAGAAGGGAAGAAAACATAAATTCTTAAAGAGTTACTAAATTACAGCTCTGCTTTCTTCCGTTTAACTGTTTTATCTGCGTCTGGTATCGACGTCTGTGTTACTGTAAAGAGCACCCGTGCTATTTTTAAAGAATTGCTTGAACGATACTGTAAAAATGTCAATTAGTAAAATATTAATGCAACTGGGGCGCTGGAAAGAGAGTGTCTTTTATGACTTTTAAAATTTGCACGAGAATTGATTCCAGCAGTGCTGGCAGGCTCTTATCTGGCTGCCATCTCGTGGCAGCTGCTGGGATGGGCTGGGGCTCGCCCACAAACTTCAATTTTAGGGCTCTACAACTCCTCTGTCCCGGTGGATATAGGATTGGGAGATCGTTAATGACAACACCGTGGCTCCTGTTGGAAAACAGCACATAGAAAATGCTGTGTTCTGTCTGGAGAGACCCTCAGACATGAGCGGGAATTGTCCAATCCCGTTTTTCCAGCGTTCCCTCATTACTGCTGGGAAAGGCTGAGGCTGTGCAAAAGCCATCAGACCCACAGAAAAGGTGACTTAGGATCCTGCTTCTTCAAACTATCCATCCACAGAGCTGTGGAGGTAAGGAAGTTGATGTGTTTAAATATTCCCACTCAATTCAGTGGATTTATTTGGGTGCAGCTCCCAGCTGGGATCTGAGCAGCAGGGATCTGACAGTCAATAACTGGGGAGGATTTCACTCTGAGGGGCCAAGGCTTTGCTCTGAATGATCATCTTGGAAAATAAAGTGGGAATCAGAAGTGATTCAGTCCAAATTCTGCACCTAATTCTTCTCCACTTCTTCCCCAAAACACTGAAAACAGCGTCTCCATCTCCCTTCCCCTCAGGAACAAGGCACAGGTGCCTGTAGCTGAGATAGAAATAGATTCCTGAGGCAAACAGGGAATTGTGTGGAGTCCCAGCTTTCCCTGCCCTTTGGATCTCACAGCCAGGGGCTTGTGGCAGCCAAGGCTGTGTCCTCCCACTGAGCTGTATGTGACAACACATGTTGTTCCTTATCCATCCCTTTGCTCCTAGTGCTCTCCAAAGGTTAATATGTTCTGTAAAACACACTTGGAAAGAATTCCTGAGTATCCTGGACTCCCAGGAAATGCATCTGAGCCTTCCATCTACTGCATTCAAATGTACACTTGTGAAATGAGTGAGCAGATCTTCCAAGGGTCTAATAGGATTTCTTGTTTGCCAAAAACACTGTGCTTTCAGGAACACAAGCCTTTGTGTGATCTTTCTCTCCCAAGACAGATGGCCTCACTAATTACCTCTACATCCAGTTAAATTTAAAAACCTGTGCTTAAATAATGTTAAAGTTGTGGTACATGCTGATAAACATGGGAATATTAAGGTAAAATTAGATGGGAACAAGGGAAGAAAACCAAGATGGAGCAGACAGGAATCCTAAGAAGCCACAAGAATTACTGAATAATTTAATGAGTCCTTGTTTGTGCCAGGAAATGTCACAACCTTAATAATCCAGGAAGTATTCCTGCATTTCAGTGAAATCCTGGCTTGAGTAAAGCAATTGGCAAAACTCCCATGGACTTCCACGGGTGAGAATGTCATCCCTTAATCTTTTTAAAGCAACTTTCCATGGAAGTTGTCCAATATGGCTTATCCAGAATTCTAATTACAATGCTGTGAACATCCCTTTTGGGAGTCAAATATAACTGGGATCTGAATTTCAGAGCTGACAAACTACTGTGAGAGTGAGGCCCTGTCACAGGGTGCCCAGAGAAGCTGTGGCTGCCCCTGCATCCCTGCAAGTGTCCAAGGCCAGGTTGGACATTGGGGCTTGGAGCACCCTGGGGTAGTGGAAGGCGTCCCTGCCCATGGCAGGGGATGAAACGAGATGATCTTGAAAGTCCCTTCCCACCCAAGCCATTCCATGATTCCATGATTATTCTGATTCTCTGGTTCACCACAGCCACCCTACAGTGGATCAGTTACCAAAAACCTGAAAGTTCTGCAGTTCCCCACAGCCTTAAAATCCAGAGATGTTCCCTTTTACAGTCAAACACATCTTAATACTGAGGGTTCTCAGTGAAGATTCCAGAATAAAACATCATGAGAGTGAAAAACAAGGAGATGCATCAGGTCTACATTTGATGCTGTTAGAATACCCACATGCTTTCCTCAGTTCACATGCCCCAGAGTTTGAAAACTGTTTGTTCCAAAGGGCAAAGCTTTCTCCTGACATTTTCTGGAGTTCCATAGGAAAGTTGGCATTTCTTGATCTCAGGGAGACAGTGTGAGGTAACAGACCTGCCCCACTCACCTGCTGCTCCCTTGTCTGCGGATGGGTGAAAGCCACAAAATCAACGGAGAAGTAGCCAAGCACTCCTTTGGATTTACAGACCTCCCCAATTTTTGAGCAGAGTGAGTTAAGAACTGCTGGATCCACGGAACGTTGTGGGATGGTGGTGCCAGAAGATCTGAGGGGTCCCTCAGCATGGAGCTGGTCTCCAGATGACACCATTGTCACCTCCCCTGTTGGCTCTATCAGCAGATCCACTGTCAGGTTGGTGATGCTGGCAGAGAACGGGAAGGCTTCGATCACTCCACCTAGAATTAGAAAGGAATTATCTGTCCAGCTTGGAATCAAATCCACAAGTGCTGCCCTTCAGGGTGCACAGGATGGAGCCACCAGCTCCAGGGGGGTTGGAGATACAGCAAATAAATCAGTGGAATGGGAGCAGCAGAGCCAGAACCGTGGATCTCTTGGAGGAGAAAGTAGTTCAGTTAGTGGCTTTTCAGTCCCACTTCCAAACTGGATAAATCCCACAGCTGACTGGAGAAACAGGCTCTGGGGTAGCAGGAGTGAATCCAGGTCAACACCAGGCCCAGGACAGCTGGGAAGTGCAATGTTGGGACAGGGAATAGGATAACTCCTGCTGTGAGCTCGTCTTGTGGACTCCCATCTGTACAACGGTCCTAGATAAGAGTCTGCCTGTGGCATTCATCCACAAAAGGAACTCGGCATGGAAATAACAGCTTCCAGCATGGTTTTCCACAGGAAGATCACCAAGACAACTGTTTGGAATTGTGGATTTGCCTTTTTATTGCATATAATGCCATAACCCAATTTTGGGTTATGTTGGGATAAACTACTATGTAATAAAATTGGTACTAGATGTGCTAAGTGGCATTATTCAAAAAGAAAAATACCTTCAAAGCTTTGATTCATCCTTGTTTCTTCCATGAAGAAATACATAAAGAAATGTATATATGAAATATTCTTACATTTACCTACACTCATGTGCTGAAATTCCCTAACGCCTTTCCCCAAATGTGACAGTCTTTGGTGCAGCACCCAAGGATTAAGGAGTTGGTGCTTATGGATTCAGAATCCAGAGTTAATATAGGTAAACGCTTGGACAGGACAAATGAGTGATAGAACAGTGGCCTATAATTCATTGGTAAATGAACATTTGAAACATAATGGAGAAATAAAAGGAGATAAATATTTAAATGGGCCCAAGACTAACAAGAATATGGCAGACAATATGGCATAATTACTCCTTATAACACTTCACAGCGACTTTGCAGTCTTATTTACCTTGACTAAGAAATGTTTGGAGGAATTTTTCCCATGTAGGGAATCGTTTCTCATTGACTGGCTGTACGTGCTGTGCTAAAAGGCCCGGCAGCTCCTGGGAGATCTTCACCAAAGCTAGCTCCTGCAGAAACAAATTAAATAGAACCACAAGCAATTTTACTACAGAAATGAAAACTGCTTGTGGGGTGATTAAAAACCAGGCCTCCAACAGGCAAAAAAAAAAAAAAAAATGTGGTTACTGTTTACCCACAGTCAGGAAGCCTTTTTTAATTTTTCTACTTGCTCCTCTTCCCTCCTTCTGCAAACTGTCCTTCTCTGAAAGCCAATCCCCCCTCAGCACAGCATCTCTTGCATTATAATTTATATCAATAATTGGATCTGGCATCTGAAAATGCCAAGTACTTGGTAACTGCTTTGGGATCAATACCAGCAGTCAATAACTTGTACATCACTTGTATTTTGAAGCAGCATATTGAAATAGTCACATATGCCAGCAGCAGTTTTACTGGTTCTATGTTTAAGCTCTTATATCAACCCAAATACCCTTTAGTTAGAAAAAAAATACGAATAATCAAGCAAAAGCATTTCTAAAGCAGGAGATATCCTTTTAAATCTGTAAAATATCTGTAACAAATTCCCAAGCGCCTGTGTCTTTGGTGGAGTTTGATTAGTCACTCCACAGCTAAACCAGCTTTTTTCCTAGTTTTAAATTCTTTATTATCACACACACAGCCCAGCCCCATTAAATACAGAAAGTAACTGCACTGCTTTTACTGCTCCCCAAAGTCCCAGAAGAACATGAGCATATAAAGTGCAAGGACCCTGACTGGATTGCTTCAGGCTCCTTTTCTTGCTGCTTCATGAGCCTCCCTCCGCTCCCCCAGGGCTCTTTGCCTCTGTTTTACATCCCCTCTCCTCAGCACCCCATGCTGCAGCAGATGACCAGCCCTCCTCTGATCCTGCCAATGTCCTCAGCCACAATCACTTTATCTCAGGCTCTGGAGGAACATGATGAAACCTTATGGCTGACAGCTAAGAATAGCAAATAAAAAATTAAAGCTGTTTTTCCAGAGCAGTGAGCTTGAAGAGAGGGGCTTTGTCATGGAGCACATGATGTAAAATAACCAAAAATGCAAATTCAAAATCACTCCGCTGTGATTTACCTACCAGAATGAGAAGGATGGAGCAATGATCAGAATCCCAGGATGGCTTGGGTGGGAAGGGACTTTAAATCCCATCCCATTCCACCCCTGCCATGGGCAGGGACACCTTCCACTATCCCAGGCTGCTCCAAGCCCCATCCAGCCTTGGACACTTCCAGGGATGGGGCAGCCACAGCTTCTCTGGACAATTGGGCAATTAGAGATTAACTCTGCATGCAGGAGACCTGGATAAACCCTGGTCCTGACTGCAGTCACCTTGAGGCTTCAGGAAGGGGATTTTCCATCTGCGCCTCAGCTGCCCAGCCATGAAAAGGGGACAATTGCTGTCCCTACCTCACATGGAATTGAGGGAAAAAATGCCTTAAAAATATCAAGGTGCTTAGATAGCGATGCTGATCTGGGCTATGTGAGCTCCTATCATACAATAAGGAGAAAAGTATGTTGTTGACCTAAAAAATATCACAAAAAAAGGGTTAAAAAGGGTTTTAGTCAGTAAATCAATACACTAAGCAGCACAACCTCATGGCAAAAACAAAGGAGCACATAAACCATGAGATCCAAGCTCAGAATTTACCCAACTTCAGGTCTTACCCTGCTCATTTCCTTAGGATCTGAAGGAGGAATTTCAGTTTTGGATGGCTCAGCTGACTGAAACAGCAGAGTAGTGAGCAAATATCCATTGGCCTTGTGTGGGTTTGTATTTGTGCTGAATTATTGCTGAGCCAACAAGGCACAAGCTGAGGCGGCTCATGAAAATAAACGTGGCTTTGGAGAGAGGATGTGAGCCATGATGGATGGCCTGGAATTGCTGCCCCACAAATCAGTTCACAGTAGTGCATCCAGCAACACCTCTGTCACTCCCAGTCTCATCCCTGAGACCTGCTGACTTTGGGTATTGTGCAATTTAAACAGAAATATAAAAACAAACAAAGCAAGAGGTGTGCAGTGGCTGCCTGAAAGCTTTTGATAAATCACAGGGAAAAAAACCCAGAAACAGGAATCTCTGCTGGATGTGGAGGCATTTGGGAGTGCTGTGCCCAAGCTTGTGTAAGTAACAATGAAACTGTGAGCATGTAACGTGGGACACAACCTTCCAGTGCAACAATTCCGAGCTGTATCTCCTTTCAGACAGAGCTGGAGGATCACACACGGCTCTGGAAGAAACTTCCCTAAACTGGGTGCAAAATCAGGCAGAACTTTCAAGGGACTTTTTCTCTGCCTTTTAAATTTTCTTCTTGCACGTCTAAGGCATGGCTCCTTCAGGATAAGAAATTATGGAATCCTGGAATGGTTTGGGTTTGGAGGGACCTTAAAGTTCATCCCAATGCCATGGGCAGAGACACCTTCCACTATCCCAGGGTGCTTTAAGTCCTGTCTAACCTGGCCTTGGACATTTGCATGGATCCAGGGGCAGCCACAGCTTCTCTGGCACCCTCAGCACTGGTGACTGTGAAAGATGTGAGCACCAAACCCAGCTGTCTGACAGAAAGAAAACAGAATTTTAAACAAATAATCAATTCAAGAAAATCTGACAAACTTCCCTTGAGCTCCAACCCAGTGCTTTGAACAATGCCTGGGCAAGCAGGGTGTTCACAGAAGAGAGTCGGGCAACCACTCTTTAAGGATCAGCACCTGGAATTCTGGTTGGAGTTTTTTTGCAACTGTAAGCTCTAAAAAGGCAATAATCCTGATTATAGGGATTTTTAGTAAGCAAACTCAAGCCTGGATCCAACATTCACTCATGAAGTCAAACCTTTTAAAAAAGATCAGTGCTCAGCTGGCTAATTTCATTTAAATTGGACAGTATCTCCAGCAGAGCCTACCAATGTTTTATCTCTTGATGTGGCCCAAAACAATCCAGGATCACAGGCTCAATGAAAACAGGGAGCATTTGTTCAAATCTTGCAGCCGATGTTTCTTGGTAGCAGTAAAAATGAGCAGCTCAAATACTGTTTACATCATGGAGAAATCTTTACATCTCTCCAAATTGGTTCTGCACCTTTTTATAACAATGAACAAGCACCCAAAAAAAACCCCCAAAACAAAAAAAAAACCCCAGCTTTTCCCCACTAAATGAAAAAAAAATTCTCACCCTTCAGCAAGATGAATTTTGAAAGGTTTTCTTAGGCAGTTGCAACAAAAAATTAGGACCAAATGTGGCAGATGTTGAAGGCAGCGGTAGGAAATCTGCTGGAGACAGATCAGCCAGCAAGGAAAAGCCTGTTGAGAAGAGAAGTAAATAAATAGGAAGAAGAAACAGGAAGAAAGACCTGGGGAAATAAAGAGGCTGCAGAGCAGGATGCATAAGACCCAGGGCTTTTTAGCTAAAAATCAGATGGAAAGGAAGTTATTTAGACTTTGCAAGCAAATAGAGTGAAAAAAGCAACTCCAAATAAGAAAAGCTGAGTGGGCCAGAGAGGAATAAAATCAGCAGAGAGCTCCTGAGCAATACAAACTGCCACGACTCTGCTGCAGTCAATGAAGCTGGGGCAATTTATGCCACTTGGATGGCACAATGACAATTCCTACCATTTATAAGTACATCCTTTCTGTTGTGATCAGTGGAGCTGGGATAACGTATTCCAGCTGCCTGGATGGGAATTGGTCCAGCCCAGCTTATTCTGATGTTCTCAGTGACACCAGCAACCACAGAAGAAGCCAGTGACTGCTGCCTGAATGTCCAAATAACTGCCATTATTTCCTATTTTGCAAATTAAACTGATTGGACACTTTTTTCCTAATTTGGAGAGGTCCACCCTGGCCAGGACCACAAAGTACCACAGTGAACAGAATAAATGGAGAGGTCTATAAAACTGGGAATGGTTTCGGAAGTGACACACTGAGCACCCTCTCTCTACTTAAAGTTTGCCTCCTGATTTAAAGCCCGGGCTTTTCACTGTTAACTGCAAATTTTAAAATTAAAAAGTGCCAATTTTGCCTTTCCCGAGCTGGAAAAGCATGTTCAGAGCTCAGGTCCCATCATGGCAAACTGCCGTCATTACCTCCTCACACAAATGTTTTTCGTATGTAAAATTGCTTTGTAAAATATTTGCTCCATCTGCTGAAAGGAGCAAAGACAATTTTCCCTGATAGCTAATGGCCCATTTCAGCTGCCTGGCAAACGGGGCTGCCACTGGCATTAAGTGGGATGCTGCAAACAGAGCCCAGAATTCCGCGCTTCCTGGGCTCATCCTTCCCAGGAGCCCGGCCCTCGCTCGGAGCCGGACAAGGGGTTGGGATTGCTCCCACTCAAGGGGCTTTTTGTGGGGCTGGGGCACATCTGCCACGCTTCAATAGAGCCCCACAAAGCAGCCCCTTCCCGGGACTCCCAGAACAAGGAGCTTAGTTCCCTTTCAACTTGCCAGCACTTAAAGTGCTGTTCCTTTTTTCACACCACATGGGGCCACGGCTCTCTGGCCGGGCTCACACTGCCACTCCACATGCTGAGGGTTTCCATATAGAAAGATCAAGCACTTCTTTTAATTCTAAATTCGACTACAGACACACACACATACAAAAACCCCACAAAAACCCCTCTGCCCTGGACCAAACCCCTTCCCAATCGCTTCTTTCATTGTGCAACTTTCCTATTTACCATCCATTGAAAAGCACATGTTTACATTGTGCCCTGAACTACTTCAACATCTGCTAACAGACCAATAAAAAATAAATAAACCAGGATTGTTTAGGAAGAGAGATCCTTCCCTATTTCCTGCAAACACTCCTAAGCTGGCAGCAGCAATATGCTGCCAGATCCCCGCTCGGAAAACAATCTATGCAGGGAAATCAAAGATCAAATCAGCGCTGCCAAAAATCAGCCAGAAAAAGGATCTTGAAAGTGCTATGAACCCCTCAAAGAATTCTGCATGACTATGCACTGAATGTTAGTTTAAGATTAGGATAATTTTATTAATTAGTTTGCTTTCTAATCCAAATAAATATTCCAAAAGTGTGTCTTTTGGCAAGGTGCATCCTGCATGTTCAAGGTTCCCCACACCTTCCTTCAGAGAAAAGAAAACGCAATTGTCATGATCTCCAAAAAGCTTTCTTCAAAACAACAGTCATATATTTATTTCAAATGCAGCTTTTGTAAGTTCAGGATATTGGGATGTTAATCCTCATACTAAATGAGATCAGGAATATTTGAAGGCATTTTCCTGTTTTTTAGTGAGATTTCTGCAAGTGCACAGAATTCTGATGCCCTCAGATTAAAATTATTTTCCCAATTAATTGAGTTTTCTCTATTTCAATCTCTATAAATTTAATGCACTTTTGTGACTTGCTCTCCTTTGTGGCTTGTATCTCTAAAGAAAATATTCTAATGAATTTCAGAAAGAAAAAAAACCTTATACAGAAAACCCACAGTCACTTCCCAGGAATTTTATGGAAATTGCTGTAATGCTACAGGAATTGTCAGACAAAACCTGCATTGTGTTTCACAAACAACACACACTTAAATTCCTTTTATTCCCAGAGTTGCCTATGTGTTACTTTTTGGATTTTAGCAAAACAAACATTTTTAAAATAATCCAAGCAGGCATTTTATTGGCTGCACCAACATTAAGGCATTTCAGATTTCTTTAGTGCTCTTGCTTTATCCTCTCCTTCCCCACTGTTATTGCTACAAACTGGCACTTAAATTCAATTGATTCAGAATATTCTGGATCCATATGGCCTAAAACCCTGGAGCTGAAGTTCTGATATTGCCTCACTGCTGTTTTCTAGCATTTGCCTCTCCTCCAGTCCCCAGATGGTGGAAGTAACATTTAAACCTCCTTTTCCTCTGCCTTGTACAATAGACCTTGGCACCATTTCAACTGTTTACTCCGGTAATTAACAGCACTGATACCACAACAATTACAACTCCTACAATCTTAGCACAATAATGCTATGAATTAGTGAGAGCTAATGGCTGGAAGGTATAGTGGTTCCAGACTGCGAGATCTGTGCATTTTTAGAATAAAATAAAAGGTAGGAACAGCACGCTGGCGGTAGACAATGATTACCTAGTAATTAGTTTACACAAAGCTTCCTATTTAATGGCAAAACGCTGTAATTAACGCGTGACAGAAAATCAAAGGGTACTTTGTAAGCATATGAAAAATTAACACTGCAGGCCTATAGCTTTATGTACTGATTAGGAGCATATTAAATCAATAGGACATACAGCCCAACAGCTTGCAGAGCTCATGCTTGTGGCTCAGGAGCGATATCCCGGCTTTCACTGAGCCCAGGGATACAATTCTGCTTCATTTTACCTCAGATTTGCACATCACCTCAAACACCACCATGGCAGACACACAGATAATCTTAATAAACTGAGGATTGTGTGCAGGTACAGGGAATGTTTCAATTATTTGGGATAATTGCTGGCAGAGCACTGCTCACACTAAGAAACCTGCAGCACTACTCCTTTACACCATCAGCTTCTCCTGAAGTCTTTGGGTTCCTCTTCTTTCCCGAATAAACACAATACCAGTTAGAAGAAATGTTAAAAACCTGTCAAAATGCTGGAAATGCATTTTCTGGGAATCTGTCAGAGTTTCTGGCCCTCTTCAGGCTGGAAAAATACCACACCTGCAATTCCACTTCACGACAGGCTCCCTAAGAACCCCCTCCGTGGGCTTTAGGTGTTACACTGAGATCAATTAAAAAAACCAGGAAACAAAGCAGTGTTAGGAAGCTCTACTGTGTTCAAAGGAGGTCAGAAAGGAGTGTGCTGGCAGTGGCAGGTTTCTGAAATTACATTTTTGATGAATTGGTTTTATCCTGATTTGTTTGCAAACACACCCCCTACTCTGAATTCCTTAACTCAGTAAGGAAACAAGATGTGGTATGGAAGCTTCAGGTGTCCAGTGCATGGAATTCATCCAACCAGGACACAGTCTGCTCCCCACTATTCCTGATTTCCAGGTAATCCCAGAGTTCATCTATTACTTAGTACAGGACTTCCAAAAACTGACCAAAAAATGTTTCATTTAAAGGAACATCCAGCATTTTGCATTACTATTTTCCAACAGCAATCAATGCAAAATCCTGCAAGCAACATCCAAATCTTGTTTTATGTGATTCAGACCAAAAGTTGTCCAGATTTGTCACCTTTTGAAAAGATTATGATTTCCTCATTGTAGTAAGTTAACCAAATTATGGCCTATAAGGAAAAGAAACAGCAACAAAATCCTCTGACTCAACTGGAGGAGGAAGATTCAAACATTTTTCTAGCAGGGGCTGCCCAAGTGCATTAAATCACCTTTTTTTGCTCTACAACAGATATTTAGTGGAGAGTTTTGAAATGGTTGTGTAGCTATCACCAGTTTTAAGGCCTTATTGAGAGAGTATTTATTGCTTGCTTTTCTGTATCTTGTTCTATCCCTGGATTTTCAGCTCTTCTTTATCCCTTTTTTTTGTCTCCAGCCTGATCTTTGTTATTTTCAGACTTGCTGCAACGTAAACTCACATCATGTTGTTGGTCCTGGTGGTTAATTAAGTCACAGGATAATAAAAGATAATTCTAAAATTAATTTCAGTAGTAATTTAATCTAGCAATTTACTATTTACAGCTCCATAGTTATTCAAGAGGATAGGATCCTGCAGTCCTGTGTTATTTATATAAAAGGGAATTGCTAAAAGAAGAAAAAAGGCAATAATAACAGGGAAGGTGATGTTATCTTCGCCCTAAAAGGGAAGAGTTTTGGGAGTTTGAGTCCCAAGAAAAAGGAAAATATGAAAACAGCGAGCATATCCATTCCTTGGATACTCTCCCAGCCTCCAACAACTCAGAATCCCTCTAAGCCAGAGATTGTGTCAGCAAAAACAAGAGTTTTCCATGAATTTAGAGTCTCCCAGCAAAGGTCCATATAAGTTTAGGTGAGATTTTCCAGAATCTGAGCTGCTGGCTTTGAGCAGGACTCAGATGCCCAGCTACACCATATATTAATAAGGATTATGGGTATCTTTATCTAGATATTCCAAAAAATTATTCACTTATTCTTACAGCAGCAAAACCACTTTTTCTGCTATGCATGGACTAACTGAAGCTTGAATTGGTACAGAAAACCAGCATATGTTAAAAATTAATTTATTTGTTCCCTACAACCATCATTCACCCTATAAGATACAGTTAATCTGATAAGGACCTCAGTATTTACTCATTTTTTTGTACACAACTAGGGCCAGATCCTGATGCTCTTTTCCACACTGGAGGATGTCTCCACAAACAACCTCGCAAGTACCAAATGTGCAGCAGTCCTCTGGATATTGAGCCATTGGATTCTGGGCCTCAGGATGAAATTTCTCTGCTGACAGACTTGAGCAGTGCACAGGAGGCTGATGGACTTCGAGACATTCATGCAGTTTATGATTTCAACCCTTTCTGCAGTTGCAAATTAATTGTTCAGATAACTCAGAGGCTGCATTAAGTTAACAAGGTGAAATCCGTCCATAAACCCATCATGCACTTGGGTCTGCCCCAATGTTCTCTTTGCAATGAGGAATCTAAAATCAGCCTCATTTTTAGCTGGAATAGATTTTTACACAGTTCAGACTCACAAAGTACATTATTTTTAATCTGTTGCCTACTCCACACTACTGAGGAAAATCTGGGTGTCATGTCTTAAACTGCTATGCAAATGATGCTATTTGTAAGTATTACCATAATTTAGTGCTTACAGTCATGTTCCCATTTCTAATAATTCCACCAGAATGGAGAGGCTTTTCACTGTACTCCTAGCCTGCAGGATAGTCTTTCATCAAGAAGCTGAATTTTTTAATAACCTGCCAGCATCCATTTTTTGTGTGGCAGCCGCCACCGTGACACGACGTCTTCATTATCAAAGGAACCAGGTCCCTACACTGCAACAGGACATTAAAGCACAAACTCCTGCTTTGATGTTTAAATGTGGATCATTACAATGGCGTTCCCTAACAAAGGAGCATTTTAATCCTCTGCTCTCAGTGCTGAGACTCGGGGAGGCTGCAATTCATTATTTCAAAAGAGGGTAAACGCAGAAGGCAGGGAAATTCGAGCAAACATTCAAGTAAAGTGTTCAAAACAGCAGCAAGTTCCACACTTCGGAATCACAGAAAGGTTTGGATTGGGAGGGATTTTTAGGATCATCCCATTCTAGCCCCTGCCATGGGCAGGGACACCTTCCACTACTCCCAGGGTGCTCCAAGCCCTGTCCAACCTGGCCTTGGATACTTGCAGGGATGAGGAAGCCACAACTTCTTTGGGCAACACTTTGCAAAGGCCCACTTCAATATTGGCCTTATTTGTCTGCTGACTCCGGGAAGTTAGATCAAATTCATTACTCCATATTTATTTCCCAACTTCCAACATATATTTATATTTCGAGTTTCTCACTGGTTGATTGCTGGCTGTATCAAAGCTCGAGGTAAATGGAGTATAAAGGAAAACCAAAGGAAGTCAGGGATCACTGCGTCCTTTATGCAGAAGCACTTAGGAAAATAATTAAAAAGGCACAGAAACAGGGAATGCCACTTATATCAGGGATTTATACCAGCAAAAAACTGGAGCTGGTGACTCCTGATTTTGTCATGACTCAGGTGGTGGGAGCAGGACCTGGATACATCCTGAGCTTTGTGTCGCACTGGCATGGCTCTCCAGGGCTCTCCTTCATCCTGTCTGACTTGCAGGCAGTGAGGAATCAGCACATCAGAGAAATTATCCCTTTAGCTTTGTATCATGAACTCTGTTTTATAATGTGGAATTATTTTCTAGTTGTCAAACACAGCAGAACTGTAATCAGCCCAATTTGAAATTTTAATATACAATATAATTCAATCAACCCAAAATTTCGAACCCGTTTTGATTGAATTAAAAAAATCAGAGGAGCTATAATGAGTAGTTTATGTAAATTAAACAATTTTTCTGGATACATTCCTTCTGGCTTTAAAACCATTACATTAGGAATGAATTTGGCACGAGATACAGAAATATCAAATGCTTATTGAAATTAACACATTTAAATACCAATGAATATTTAAACTACAAATAGTTCTTGGAAGGCCAGAATAATGAAGTGTGGTTTCATATGGATCTTTCTGCAGTTAAAATGTATCATCTTCCAGCCTCTCAATCGTGGGTATTCTTAGGAATCCAGGAGTGCCTGAGTTCATGCTCTGACGTTTCCCTTAGTTCGATATTTATTGATGTCTCTCCTAAACACCTCTGGTAATGAAACTGGCAGGAGTTTAATGACCTCCAAGACCTCAAGTGTTGTGTCATACAGATTTAAAAGTTATTACTAAGGCAAAATATACAGGAAAAACAATCCATAGAAAACCAGATGAAAAAGCAATCAGGTTTGTATGATTTCAAATTAGTGTTGTTCAACTATTTTAATCCCAATCCCAACTAATCTTTGTTTCAATAATTTCAAATTTCTATGTATAGATTAGGCTCTACTGCCTATAAACTTCCCTTTATATGTCCTCACTTTAAAAAAATGTATAAAATTTGCACATTATTGCATAGGAAGTGTTATGACACAACTTATTCCACAGTTGGTTGCCAGGCATTCCTTTGTATTTTGGAATATTTCACTGCTTTATTTGAATTGCTGCTACCTTTACTTTGTAAAGCCAAGTCTGGGCTGTGATATCAATGTTTACCTTCAAATCAAGGCCCAGAGAAGAGATTTACAGCGAGGAGGAACCTCAGGGGACCATTAAAGAGCCATGACAACAAAGATGATGTAATTTTGTTACTTACACGAGCCTGGCTCTTACTCCACACCTCAGGGCCGTGTCCCTGCCATTCCTTCTGGATCCAGTGGTAGCATTCCAGGTGGGAAATAACATCACAGTAGGCAGTGCCATTTCCTCCACGCTCATCATCCACCTTGAAGAGCCAGCGCTGCACTTCCATGTTGTCCAGGATGAGCTGGCTGAGAGCACAGAGCAGCTGCAGAGCAGGGACACAAAGATCCTTTGCACAGTGACAACACCAAAATGCTCCTCAGACTTCCAGTTCCCAAATATTTGGGCTTAACATTTATTTTCTAAATATGGTTTCATTTTCTCAGAGGTGCTTGTGTTGTTACAGCTGTTTGGGTATGGATTGAAAGCAACCTTGGCCAGCTTTGGATGAAGACTCCATGGCCTTCATCCCTGTTTTCTGCAGAGAGGAATTTGCCTGCCCAGGTTTTTTTTTTTTGTCTGATGAGGATCTGAGGTTTTGGATCACCAGAACTGCTCCATAAATGTTTGTGACAGGGAACAACGCGGGATGGACGATACTATTTGCAAAAATGTGCCAGGGTAACACGAGCCAAAACAGCTGGGAAATTTTCCTACTGGAGAGTGCATTCCATGGTTATAAATGCACGAAGGAGGTACCAGGCAGGCTTTATAAAAATGCTAATTATTTATTTGTGTATGTACACAGATTTAAATGGCTTTCAAATGCCTTTTGCCCAGCTGGTGCAGGATGCAATTAGCTTCTTAGAAACTGCAAATGACTTTGAACCTGGTAAAAGTATTCTCAGATCTTGTTGCATTGGCTGGAGTCTCCTACATTTTACAGAGTAATTTGGGGGATTTTTGTTTCTTTCTTTTTTTTTCAAAGATTGACCTAAAATACAATTACATGTGTTCCATTTATGGCATTTGAGAATCACATAAATGTGTTTTTCTTGAGGGCTCCCCTACAGTAATGAAAAGGATCAATAATCCTGTAAGGACTGTACCAATCACAAAGAATTATGTGCTATCTTTAAGTGAAAATTGAATTGTGCTTTACCATGGTGTCACCTCAATTTGATTATTTAACCTAAAATGTCAATATTTCATACAAGCAAACAACAGAAGGAGAAATTCCATAACCCTGTAGGATGAACCAGAAGTATTGTTAAATAATTTACATGAATCAAATAAATCAAACAGCTGTTTTGCAGGTCATTGATCGTATATTTATTTCATCTACTACAGAAGTTGCAATGTATTTGTGTAGCTTAGATTGTTCAGTCTAAAGGTGATTAATAAAAACCAAAGCAATATGAAAAGCCTCTTGAAGAAGCAGGAACACCTACTAAAAACCTTAGCAATGATTCTTTTCCTGGATGAGATGTAACACCACCATAAAAATGTTTTCTTTTTTTTTTAATTAATACTTAGACATATCATTGGAAATTGCAAAATCAGCTTATGGAATAAAATATTGAGGAACTGCCTGCAAAATAAACTTGTAAAATGAAAGTACAGAAACCTCTTGTGCCCTGTAATTTTAGTTCAATAGGATTTTGTTCTTTCCTTACTGGTCACAACAACAAGAGAGATGAATTTAGCAATGACAGGCTGGGTACAAAGTAAAACTGCAGAGACGCTCAGTGAACCTCAACTGGAACAGGCTGATTGAAGGGAAAATTCCTTCCCCTTAGAACAAGGAATTTTGGAAAATGTGCGTCTTCAGTCACTGGCAAAATGGATTAATTTCATGACTTCACCCATGGGGCAGCAGCACAAACCGTCTCAAATATTGGACCAAACGCTTTTATATCCTCAAGACCACGAAGAATCCCAGAGTAATTATATTCCTTCCTGCCTTGGGCACAAACTGCATTTAACTGAGCCAAAAAAGGACCCAATCTCGCCCAAGATTTGATGAAACCCGTGAGGGTCCCATCACTGGAGTTACTGTAATTACACAAATCCCCACCCTGTCAGGTGAACACTGTCCCACCCCAGAGCACACCCCGCTCACCTGCTCCCTGCTGTGGATGCCCCACTCACCAGGAGGGGTTTGTACTCCAGCACTGGCAAAGATTCTCTTGCTGCCAGACTTGGTGCTGTAGAGCTGAGCCACTGCTGGCTCTGAGCCCAAAAGTGGCACCTGGAGCACGTCGGCCACGGCCAAATCATCCTGGTGGGGAACCCCCCCAACCACGTAGGCATCCCTGCTCTGGATCAGAACCTGGAGCCTTTGGATTGTCCTGGGACTGTACTTGAGCACAGTGGCCAGGCACATGTGATGTTCCTGTAAAAAGAGAACATTATTCTTTTCTTGTGAGAACTGTTTTTTTTTTTTCTCCCCCTAATTCCTAATGTTGCCCACAATAAATACATTATTAATAGCAGGCTGGGTTATGACCTATCCTGTAGCTTAGCAGTTTAAATTGATAAAAGCTGTTGGGGTGAGGCTCCATAATCGTGCACATCTTTAGTGTGTTGGAAATGGCCTCATTGGGAATAGAACTAATTACTACACATCTGTATTTATTTGATCCATGTGGAATTATCCTTCTGTCAGTCGGCAGAGAGGCTGGTGGCCTTTGGATAATAGTGAGATTCATCTCAGCAACACTCCTGGCATGGTTTAACTCCAGAGCTCCTAAAAATCAATAAAAAAATGAAGAAACCCCATCTATAGCAGGGAATGTATTTCACATACAGTTCAGTGGTATTTTAAGTGATTCTTTGAGAATAAACCACTTTGATTTACAAAAGCTTTCAATGCTCACATTAAATTACTGGGGATGCACATTTCCATTACACAAGAGCTCTGATAGCTAATCTAAAGTAGCACTCAAAGAGAGAGGACTAGTTTTGTGGTTGCTTAAAATAAAAGGGGCTTCCAACTTTTTGGAGAGAATTTTTCATTTTTTCCCAAAAAGATCTACTGCTGAACAACTAGCTCATGACATATCCTATAAGCTCAGAATTTAAACTAAGAATATCACTCATTGCAGCTGAAACTTCCAAAATGTTTTAAACAACATATCCTATGCATGGTATTCCAAATATAGTCCCAAAAATATGGAGATGCACTGGGGATGAGACAGAGAGAAATAGCACAAGAGAAATCCACTGCAATAAATTGTCATCAACAAATCATAATCCCAACAAGAAGAAAATCATCTTTCTACTGAGATTTCATCTAATGTAGGCCTCGATCAGGAACGCATCCCTTTTCAGGATAATGTAAATCCTGGATTTGCCAGGGAATTCCAGCATCGGAGAACACAGAATATTTTCCTTCCAGGTCCTGGATGTTCATTGGCAGGGACTGAAGTATAAATTCTGATTTCATTGCTTGGATAGGGACGATTCTGGAAAAGGACACAAGGAATCCAGTTCTGTCAGTCCCTTGGTGCTTTCTCATACCAAACACAGCTCCAAAAAGTGCCCAAATCTCTATGAAGGAGTTGGACACACTGCAAGGACAGCAGAAATGGGATACTCTCCAAAGTTCCAGCAGAAAAAAGGGAATCACAGAAGGACAAAAATAACAACAAAGTTACCTGGAGCCCTTTTCCTTGCATCAGCTTTAAAGCCAAGACTTCTAAAGTTCTGGTCCAAGTTTTTTCTTTACCTGAGCACTGGTGCAAAAACAGGGAGCTGGCCCATTCCAGAGTTCTGCCATGCAGGGAACGAGATCAATTCCCAGCCCCGGTCACTCCCTCCCTGGGGCCAGAGTGGGGATGTAGGGAGGAGATTTGCTTTGTGTCCCTCAATAATGGATTTTACAGTTAATTAAGGAGTGCAGGAAACAGGCTGTAAAAGCTGGTTCATTCCTGCTTTTTGAGAGTGGTAGAGCTGCCAGGATATATGGAGGTGTGAGGGAGAGCTGGGAAAAGCAGGAGAACTGAGGGATTCCAGCAGGACTGCCCAGAACAGGGGATATGGGATTAACCAAAGTTCTTGGCTCTCAAACCTGTTGATTTTTGTTCTGTTTTCAGCTTCCCAAGATTCCAGATCTGACCTTGGCATCAGCCTCACCACAGAGAGCAAAGCTGCCTCCCATTGTGACACACCTCAAGTGGAGGATCAGGGCCAGCTGTGCCTTTTCCACACATTTTCCTTCCATCCAATTCCATCAAAATAGCTGGGAAAACGTGCAAGGCTGATTTGTGCTTCTGGAATTACTAAAAGAAGCCCTCTGAGGTGGCCTTCAAGCCACACTTTCACTGATTGGGAGTAAATTTCGATCCATTAGGTGCAATAAAAGCTTTTTATTCAATAACCTGGAGAAAGATCCTTCAAAAAGAGCCTATAAAGCTCAAACCCTTACACAGCCCAAACTGTCACTGAAGCCAAGGGATGGCCAGAATCAGTTCTCAGCTGATTCCTCGCCACAAAGAGGATATATTCCTTAAACATATTAATTATTATATGGTAAACACATGTTTAATGAAAACAAGGTACTTTGAGCATTTTGCATATTAACAGGTACATGACACTGAAGAGCCAAGGGTTACCTCAACGTGGTTCACCTAAAATCTGGTGTTGCCCATTCTCCTGACAGATTTTGGCATTAATACACTCACAGTTGGGAGTTACTATTGGAAAAATAACCCAGCATCCAGAGAAAAAACTTGCAATAATTGATCAAAGTGCAATTTAAAAATAAAAAAATAGCAAAACCAGCAGCAGGGCTTCAAGCAAAGCCCCTAAACATGCCACAAAAAAGTTTGATAAAAATCAAATCTCAGCCAAGACACTGTAGGTTTAATATTTGCAATATAAAACTGTTATTCACTGTGAGAAGTCTCCACTACACTGTGGCATTTTCAGAAACACTGTACACACAGTACATTAATTAGAACATGTTTCAGCATATAGATTTAAACCTGACTTGACAGGTTTGGAACTAATATTTCTGTATTATTAATTATTATTCTGGACCTATTATTTCAGTGTTATTGAAGCTAATATTTATGTATTATTCTGATCTGTTTGAAACTCATATTTCTGTATTATTATCTAACTTTGTTTAAGCCCTGTTCTTTAAGGAGCTCCACATTGGATTTAGTTGCAAGAAACTCAGCAAACACAGGAATGATTGAATGCTGGGTGAGCCAGGAATAAAGTTTGAGTAATAAGAATGGTTTATTGCTATGATTTGCTTAGAGATATAAATCTATCATGTTCCCAGTCCGAAGCACAGAGTCAGAAGGGACGACAGCCTACAAATAGCCAATATAGGACTATCTCAAGCAAGTCTATAAAGCTAAACCAGGATATTTATTTCCAATGCTCTAACTAGTAGTCTAATCAGTAAAGCTCTTAAACTTGCAATAATATTTCACTGATGTGTACCAGAGCGTTGCAAGTTATAAAATTTCCAATTTAATTTTACTGCATCCCTCAAGCTGTAGTAATTAGAAGACAAACTCACAGGGAAGCTGTTTATAGCTTCAGGGGTGAGAATTTTGAACCTGTCCTGCAGGTCAGCCATGTCCTCGGGGTTCCCAGATCTAACAGCTGCCTGCAGACCCAGGAGTTTATTGTAATACTGCAGTAACTCCTCACTCAGAGCAAGGGGGCAGATGTAGATGACGTCCACGTTGGCATCTGAAACAAAGGGGCACAGTGTTCATTGCTGGGAGAAAGGTACACCGCATTCCCAACAGCAATCCCAGCATTCCCGACCCTTTGCTCACAAATAGTGTCTCTAAAAAAGCACTGGAAATAAAAATGAGGTCTAATTCCCAAATCTTAGTGCTTTTGCTGTGCTTCAGCATTTCTCTGAAGACAGGTCAGCAACCCAAAAAAAGAGCTGCTTCCCAGGATTCAATGTGCAGAACATATTGGGGGCAGGATTTGGGAAGTGGTGCAGGGGGATTTGTAAGCCCGACTCCCATTAACATCAGTGGGAATTGAACTGCTTTAAAAATATATCCCATTAACGCCAACAAATTATAAAACTGAGCTATTCAGTTTAGAAAGCTGAGGAAATTGCAATTTTCTATGCTGCCTGGATTTTCCATGGGCTGTTCCTATTCCTGTGCTGCCCACACAAAAGCTCACGGTGGGGTATCATTAACAACCATTGCTGGGCATGCGAGTGTGCAGGGCAGCCACTTCAACACAGTGTGGAAATCTGCTTGTCCACATGGAAAACAGCGTGGGCTGAAGGGCTGTGTCTAAACAGAAGAAAAATCTGTAATATAAGCAGTTTTGGAAAATTTTAACCACACTGCTCTGCTAAAATATTAATGTTAATTGATGAGCTAATGAATTAATGGGCCTTGAAGCATCAATAGAATACACTGCCAAAAAGCACTCCAAGATGGGAAGTGGGAAAGTCTTTCACTGTTTTATTGTGCACAAGTGCCAGGGATAACTGCTATTCCGTGGGAACGACTCTGCAGCAAAGCAAGGATTGGATAAGGAAACCCTGAGCCAAATGTTGTAAAGGAATAAGAGATCCCACTGATTGACTTTGTTTTGCCAGAGCTGCAGGAAAATAATCCACATTAAAAATGTGAGGCCAGAACTCGCCTGAGGCATTAAAATACCACAGAGCCCACAGTCATAGTCTTTCTATAATTATTTACAACACATGTAACTTTTTAAAATACTTAATAGAGTTCAGAGCCATTCACCAGTCAATACTCAAGTGAAAAACTGACAACTCAAGTGAATTTGGGGAATAAAAAGGTGCAGCACATTTTACTGCTGTAGCACTGCCCTATAAAGAGAAATAAACTCTCCTTTGGACACAGTGGGGCTCCAGGGACAGCTTAACTCACAGGCGGTCACAACCAGCAAGGAAGTCCTCTGCTTTTCTAAGGAAAAACCAAACCAAAATGATAAATCTCAGTCCTCTTCTGCCAGGCACAGGTAGAGCATCTCATCTAGTTCATAATTCAGTTAATATTTCACTAGTTTGTATCTTCCTCGCGGTCTATTTTACAGTAGAACCAGTTTTCATGTTCAGACATGAGAAAAAGAAATGTCTGTTTCATGTGTGACTTTGTCCCTTTAAGTTTCTATCATTTTAGAGCCAAAAAAATCCACGTGAGAAAAAAAAAAAAAGAGTACAGTGGAAAAAACCAATATTAGTGCCTAGATAATATATAAAGGCAATTACATTATTATTTTAGGCAACTGTAAATTTCTGGATCTAATATATTTTTGTTACAAACTTACTAAATGGCATTTATAAAATAATCATGATCCTGAAATATATATGAATCATGTAAAGTATGTCATTCCAGGGAGCCAATGAAGTTGGTCACTGATAAATAATATCCTTCCCTGCTTTGCTTAAAAGAAGCCTGTCAGGAAAAAACTTTTAAATGGATGCCTTTTGCCTCATTTGCTGATTTAAAATAAAAAAAATTGGTTTAAACAAGGGCTTGCTCTTTTGCAGCACATCTTTCTCTCCGTGTGAGCCTGAATGAGCACTAACAGAATTAGCTACCTAATTTTGTAGAACACTAAACACTTTGTGGTGCTCAGCAGGTCACAGGATGAGGCTGCTTTACCTTATCACAGAGGCACAAGAAACCAGCAGGATTTTTTATGGATAACATGGCCAGGAAGTGCCACAGCAGATCAATTCCTTCTCAGCTTCTCCGTGCTCTATATTTAATATTAATACAAGAAGTCCTTGTGTTGTTTTCTTTCACTCACAACTCGGGGGGGAATAATCAAAAACCAGGAGGCAGGAGCTCATCACATACCCAGGATGTCACACAGCCTTCCCATCTGCAGGTTCTGCTGGAGAGCAAGATCAGGGATGTGCTCACGGATGTGTTGGGAATATCCTGGAAAACAAGGACAGCCCCCCTCAAACTGGAGTCAGAAAACCCTAGTACAGATTTGGAAAAAAATCAAACTTCTGAATTAAAAAGAGCTAAAAGGGCCCCCCCCCCCCCTATTTCAAATCCCACAGCACTCATTGCAGCATTTTTCTGAATTTACTTTTATTACTGATGCAACTTCATGTTTTTCTGTCATTTTAAATACAGACCTGAATGTTACAGACCTACAGAGTTTTCTAATTTAACCATGCAGACCATTTTGTTGGGAGTCTTTCATGTTGCTGATTTTTTTTTTTTTTTAAACACTGGGGAAAAAAATGACACCATCATTAAGCAAGAATCTTGGTAATTTTGTCCTTCACACAGATAAAAGGCACCAAACCCACTTCATTAAGGAGATGTCTCAGTGCTACCTGCTCACTTTGTTGCAGAGGAAAGGTGAGTGACAGCCTGTCTGAGCCTGGATTATCTCTTTGGAGGTCAGAATTCCAGCTGATTCCATGCTCACATTTGAAAAGACTGCAGGAAGTGATGGCAGCACTGTAACTATAATTTTTAAGCCTGTAATTTTCAAATTGCTGCAATTCTAATGAATTGTGGTGTCTGTACAAACAGCCACAACCCCACTGTCGGTTGCCATTGAATCCATCAGGGTTAAGCCCAATATTCAGTGTTTGGCATAAAAACTTTGATCCAGGAACAAGATTCTTATATTTCCCTACATTTACACATGGCAAATCATCAGAAACTCAGAGAAAACTTACTCAGGCTAAAATCTGCTCAGTATTTCACTGCTTTCATTTAGAAAACAGCAAAGTGGATATTTCAGACTAATTACAAAGACAATTATAACAAATAATCAGCATTCTAAGGTGTTGTGGCACTGGCACTTTGCACACAGAACGTAAGAAAATACAAAGAAATTAAAATTACCAGTTTAATTTTTAGTCATTTCTTATCAAACTTACATATTGCAGTCAGCATACCGGTACCAGGCACTTGGAGAACTACATCAAAGTAAAATATATTGATTTTATTTTTTTTTTTTTTACTCCTCTAGTATTAAGCTACAGTAATTAGAATAAAAGCTTGCTCTGAGTATTTAAACTTTAGTCTCAAGGCTTCATTTTGCTCTCTCACTCAATTTTAAGCTACTAAAAATGCTGCCTAATATTCTCAAGCCATTTAAATGTCAGCCTCAGAAAGCAGCTGATTTCCTTACCCTGAACTGTCCTCTTGAAAATGTTGGATTTTAAGAACTGGGCCAAAATATAACACGCAAATATCACTTGAAAAACCAGGAATTATTTGAAAGGAATAACAAAGTAGCAATTAAGTAAGTTAAAATTTGCATTTTGCTCTGGCTCTGCAGATCCATTACAGCATTGTACCACTGTACTTTTCACAGGAAGGTTAATAAAACATATTAATTCACAATATATTAACTTCCACTGGCATGACCCCATTAGATTTAATGAGGAATATTCCCTCCTGGTGAATCCTTGCCCTCCCAGTGGACAGGATGAACCACATTCCTTCTCACCCCCTGATCCTCACTCAAGACTGGACACCTGATAAAGCTGATTAAAGGTTTAATATTCCTTTTCTTCCAGTTTAAACAGAATCCAATCCAAATAAATTCAATATATTGTGATCATAACCTACATGTTCCAGTGCACCTGTGCCATCAGTTCTGGTTTCTGGTCCAGCCTCCGATCTGGGTAAGAAACTCCAAAAGGTGGCTGAAATTTGGGATGTGGACAAAGGAACACTTGGGAATGGGATTGGTTCTTGCATTAATGACTCTGAAGTACAGGGAGCGTCACAGAAGTGCTAAAGTAAGAGGTGTAGGAATGAATTCACCTCCCCCTTTCAACCTCAGCCATG
>NW_024581133.1:11334772-11497272 GCF_017639235.1 Corvus kubaryi | reverse complement strand
AAGAAAGAAATGTCTCTTTTCCATGGGGATCAAGAACAATGAGCAGGCACTGAACAGTCAAGGTCAAACTCCCCCAGATTCTTCTGTAAGTATAAAGGGAAACACCACATTTGCTTAACTGCAGTGAGGGAAATGGAGATGAAACATTCAAAAACTCTTTTATAACAGTAAAGATAGTTAGTTAAGCACTGGAACAGATGGCCCAGGAAGGCTGTGGAGTTGCTATCACCCAAAGTTTTCAGAACAGGTTAGAAAAACAGCTGTCTGCAATATTACAGGTACAGGTAATTCTGCCTGGAGGTCTGGATAACCTCCTAACATCCTTTCTAAACTAATTTTCTAAGATTCTGTGGAAAAAAAAAAAAAAAACAAATCCCAGACAAATTTAGGTAGAAGACTTGAAAGAGAAGAAATTGGGAATACACAAAGTATTTGTTATTTTATTTCAATATTTACTATTTACTGGATGTGGTTCAAACCCTCCTGTGATTTACAGTCACTTCCTAAACCAGCTCTGGTGAAGACAGTACTAAAAACATGAATAAAACCTCATTATCCTCACTGAGTGACTCATTCCATCAAATACCTGTGTCTGAGAGGGAATGTGCACCTCAGCTTCCAACTGCTGAGTTGGATATGTCCACTCTGGCTTTGATTTCCTTGTTGAAACCATGGAATTGCTGGATGGAAGTGGTGCAATGTTACCTTTACCAGAGGAATATGTGCCATAAATTGCTTCCTTTGGCTTTGGGAAGGTGATGGTGTCTGTGTTCTCAGGGTCCAGCCTGCTACTGATCTCTCCTGTACAAAGAAAACATGGATTGCAGGTTTCATTCACTTATTATCAGTTATTCATTTAATCACATGGCAAATAGAGGCTTGATCGGCTGGTCAAAGACATGATTTCCAGCACCACTGGCTTAACACTGGGCAGAGCTTCAGATATGGATGCTTAGAATTTGAAATGTGCAGGTAGGAACCCAGGAGAATCTCAGGAATGAACAGGAAGCAAACCCTCCCAGGGATGAAGAAATCTCTTTCCTACCCAGTTGCAAGACACAGGATTCTCCTGGGCTTTATGCACTGCAGAATTTGGTGAGTGCTCCTCTCAGAGCTCTTTCCTTGGGAGATAAAACCACAGCCTGAGAGTGAAGCTGGAGATGCAGCTGAAGGTTGTTATCAATGCTTTGTACTCACCTGCAGCTGATTTCTTGCGCTGCCTGGGAAATTCAGGGAAAGGTGCTGCTCTGGATACAACAGGAGGGACTGGCAGAGTTCTCTTTGCTGCTGGAAGGATGAGCCTTTGGCCAGTGAGGCTCAGAGGTCCTACAAGAAGATGACATTCCTGAACAATTCCAGCTAGGAAAGAAAAGGAATTCATAGCAATAAAGAAAGAATTAAGCAAAGGCAGACCCAAGTTCTACATCAACACTACAAAAGTAGCAATTTTCTTTAACTGAAAGATTCCTATCTTTCAATATTCAGTGTTTTACCATGAAGGAAGGTGAACTTTGCCTATAAAAATTGACAAATACATGCAAGGTATTGTACCAGTGCTAATTCTCAAAGGGAACTATATGTTTGTACATCTATAATTAGATGCTTGTAGAATGCAATTTAATATGCAGAATGGATGAGAATTAACTCTTGTAAAGCACAATATAATCATGTAATTATGAATATAAGCTGATTGCTAAAACAATCCAAGTCTAGTTAAGATTGTACAATTAATAACCAGCTGTTAATCATGGCAGTTTATTTTGACTGGTATTTAGACAAGAACCTCCACCACACACAAAATTCTTTCCAGCAGCAGCTAAACCCTGTGAGTTCCAAGAACTGGCTCAGGACAATGCTCAGCACAACACACACTACACCCTCCATCAGCTACCACCTGAAGTAAGCAGCCTAAAGTTCATCCCTACCCTTTGCAACGTCTGATCACAATTCTTGGAAGTCTAGAGGTGGCAGAAAATTCAGTTCCCAGATATCTGCTGCAAATTGCAGCCCAGCAGCACCCGGGGGGGGCCCCCAGGACTCACCTTTTGGGGTGTCGTCTTCTACCAGGGGTAAGGCAGAATTCAGGGAGTGAAAGGCAGGCAAAGCCCAAGGGCTGGTAACTTTGTGACCTTTCCCTGTCTTCTGACTGTACATCTAGAAAGAGACAGAACCTTCTTTTAACAAAGGGAAATCTGGGATTTACAGACATTTCTCTACTCCTGCAGCAATAAATAATAAATATAATTTCTGCTGTGACCGTTTCATTAAGATTTAACAATGTACCACTACTTTTACTACTCGTGAACATGCTACAGTATTGCCTACTGCTGTTACTTCAGTAATTTAAAATAAAGTTAATTAAATTTAATTGATGACTTGTGTACTATTTAACGAAGGAATCCAGGAAGTTTGCTCAGTTTTAAGAGAGTAGTATAAATACAGTGTTTCTTGACAGAACAGTCTCTAAAAATATAAAATGCATACACAAGCAAGGAACCAGAAGGAAAAAGAAACACTTTAAAATATTAGCTTTTAATGAGTGATTATCAAGCTTTTAATACAATCCAGGCCACGATTGGGATCTTGGAGCACTGTTGGGTCATAATTACTGAGTAACAGCACCCAGCAACTTTCTGGAAAGGGAGAAACAACTCTCAAGAACTGCTCAGATTCCTAAGAGGGAAATGAGACAGATCAAAAATTAACTATTCTAATCTTTCCTCCCAATTTGTCTAACAACACTGCCCATGAGAGATGAGGGAGAGAGAAAATAGAGAAAATCTGTACTTTTAATCATAATAAAATATCTTTCAGAGAAGTCGCAGATCCTCATTTTAGTTATGGCCATTATGGAGCATTCTGCTTTAAGCGATGGAGGTGGATGAATCCTTATGTCCTGGCGTTCCAAGAAAATAGCAACAACCATGGAACAAAGATTAACTTTATGCCAGCTACCATATAAGTGGCTTGATATTTGAGAAAAGGAAATCATGAACCACGCTTTCCTGCTCACCCTCAGCCCCAGCAGTTTGGTGAGGCCACAACAAAAATAAATAAAAGGCAAGAAATTGAATTAAACAGTGATTCCTTTTCCAGGCTGTTGCTGCTGTATCAGTAAGGCAGCACTGATTTTATTCCTGGTGAGTTTTATCCTAATTTAAATCCCAGTTATGAGGTTTTGTTATGATAACAGCAATGAAATACATTTTAATTCTTTTCATAGAGATGTAATAAGCTACAAGGAAAAGGAGTTCAGGTGGAGTGTGTGAGTTCAAAAGCAGCCTGGAGGCTTGGAGTTTTTTTAATTGGAGATAGAGATTTAATTCTTTTTTGCTGTAGCCTTTAATTTCTCTAAAGTCCATGCCAGGTGTGATGTTAAAACAAGGACTGATACAACAGAAATGTAATTTAATCTCTCATTTACACTGCCCAGTGCCATCATTCACTTCCTTACAGGCAAGAGTGGAACTGTGGAGCTGATCCACAACAGCTCCCCACGAAAATTCCACCCAGTCCCTATACCTTTCCATGTTCTTTTAGCACCCTGATTGCTGCATTAGCTCCCTCCTGAAGAATTCAGGGAGACACCAAAGCAAAATCTGCCAAACTGCTTCCATTTTGGGAGTATTTTCACTAAAATTAAGCCAACACAATTACAAAAATAAGACCTCAAAAATAATATTAAGTTCTGCAAGAGAAAGGTTTACTTTTAACATCACTGATTCATCAGGGGCATTTTTAAAGTTCAGTTTTGTAGGGCTGGAAGGGAGCTCTTAAATTGCAGGGCAAACTAAGGCTGACTTGCCTTAAAATATGCTTGGAGTGTGCTAAAAAACTATTGTTTTCATTTCAAGTGCTTCTGAGTGTAATTAACCTGGGACACAAGAAAAACAATTCTATTACCCTTTCTAAAGTGTTTTTCTCCTGTGGATAAGCCTCTCCCACTTTATTTTTGCTTTTTTCTTCATTTTAAATAGGGCACTTGTTGGAACACCACAGGAAATTTTCTGATTAGTTCTCTATTTGTTTTCTTTTTACCTAGCAATATTTAACTAGAACTTTTTTTTTTTTTTTGGTAAGTATCTTTTTAAGTATTTTTTCCTCCAGTAAAAAGCAAAGACTGGTATTAAATACAGAGAAAAGATGAGTATTGTGCACCAAACCAGGAATAGAGAGACAAGATTTGGTAAATAAATATCAGAAAATCTGAGGATTGGTAGTGATGGGGAAAAAGGGATATAACAGATTAATCTATCGTTCCATCTATCTTCTCCAAACTGTCGTATTTGTTTTTAAGAAGTTGCTGTCAAGATTTGATGGACACAGCACTTCTCCTATAAAGGGAAAGAGGAAGCACAGCAAAATAAAATCGATGGAACTAAGGTCACTTTTCAGTATGTTCAGGAAACTGTCAGGAAAGAGCTTGGAGAAGGCAAGTTTAATTGGAAGAAACTGGGAATTGCATCTTTAACAACAGGTTTTATGTTATTCTTACCTTCTTTAAGCTCTTAAAGTGACCAGAGATGGCTCTGAACTGTCAGCTTTCCACATACTTGGAAAAATCAAGCTTTGCCCCTTTCCTGACCTACTGCTCTCTAGCTCTCCCAGAAATCCACCTCCATCAGAATTCCTCCCTAACAGGTGTGAAAGAGAATAGCTGGAGAACTTTGGTGAATCCCACATCTGCTTTTTGAAACAGGCACCAGAAGCAGCACAGAAGGAAGTAAGGAAGATAATTGCTGGCTTGAACCACAACATGTTTTACTTGTGGGCAGAGGGCCAGCTTACACGAGGCAGGATATGTAGGATCAACTTATTGGAATTCAGGGATGAGCCTCCATTCCTGTGTGGAGCCAGCTGCAAACCAGCAGCCCATGGCATCCCAATCAGGCACTGAGTTTTGTCAAGGAATGCTGAAATGCACACAAACAGCTTCAGCAGCTCTGGCTGCACCCCTGCCTTGCAAAATGACAGTCAATCTGCAATTCCAGATGACAAGAACTGGATAAAAACTTAAAACAAATGGTGACCTTTTGAAAGATTAATTTGTTTACCAACAAAATGCTCTGCGTTTGTCAGGTGAGATGGGGGTGACCTTCACATTCCCATTTCCAGGTTGAGAGGATGCTGACTGCAGTCATCTGTTAACTCTCTCTCAACAATTATTTCCTTTTTATTTTTAGTGACAAGAGGATTTTATTAAATCGCTGTGCTGCTTATTACAATTACACACCGTAATACAAATGCAAGGAGCTTCTTTTGATTTACTGTAGTGTGACATCAATTTGTTTAAGTCTCATCCTGCCACCACTGCCAAACTCTGCTTTGGCTGTAATTAGAGCCACATGCCTGGGTTTAAAACACAGTCAGATTTAGGGTACCAAAAGACCTGGATTTCTTCTACAACTTCTTCCAATCACTTGAAATGAAAGGAATTGCCCTGCCTTGCTTTATAATTTTGAAAATAAATACACTTTCAACATAAGCATTAATGATTAGCAGGATGCAAATGCTGAATAAAGAATGAATAATAGAGGATATGATTAAAATGGTTGTGCTCAAACAAGTGAGCTTAAAAAAAGCCCCAGAATCACCACCATCACCATTAGAGCCACACTAGATAAGATGCAACTCATAAAGGCTAGAAATCATCACCATATTAAATTCTACCTCATGAATAAATGAAAAGGTTCCTAAGTTTACAGTATAATATACATTTATAAGAAAACAAGGACCCAAAAGTGCCAGTATAATTCTATAACAGAACAGCAGTCCTATGAAAATGGAAGGTAGAGCTGTGAATCTTTTCTACATTGCACCAGTACATCAGAATTATTTTTGCTGCATTTCAGATTACTGTTCTTTTGGCTGGATACTCCATGGAAGTATACATATTTAATAATTATCCACTCATCATTTTTCATCTCTTATCCAGATATAAACTGCAAAAGAAAGTGATGCCCAGTCTGTGTTTCAAACAGAATGACAGCCCTCATTTTAAAATAACTACAGAATTTAACAGCGGATGAAGCATTATTATCAGACCCAAAAAAGGTACAAAAGGGCAACAGTTAATTGTTCTTAGTTTCTGTGAAAAAATCCAGCATCAGCAACTTTATAATATCAAAAGAGCAAGAAAAGACATCATTTTTGGTGAAACAGTGAAATCCTGACTAATGATTTTTCCAACTACTGGAATGGCAGGATAATAAAAAGTCTGGGTAGATTTGTGCTTGACCCCTCAGGTCACCTCAACTCCTGAGTTTTTAACCTCACCACGCTTTCAGCTGCTCAGCTCTCCTTGAAAACTCCTGGAATACACCTGTATGGCGCGAGACAAGCAATTAGTTTTTAATTTACTTGGATGAGAGTGATTTTTCCATGGATTTTTTGGGAGCCGCTCGCTGACCCCACGGACACACCTGAGGCACGTGCGCGTACGGACAGCGCCCCCTGCCGGCCGCTCGCCGACACCGGGCAGGTGCCGCCGGCCCCGATTCCCGCAGCGACTTGAATCTAAATTTTATCCAAATTAATGTCATTTCAGACCTGCAGCTGCACACAGATTCACTGCTGCTACTAATAGTAATCATATATATAATGTATAATCATATAGATCATATAAAATCCCTCCTTTAAGTGCTGGCAGACACCACATTTAACAACAAACACAACTCAGCAGTGGATTTTGCAAATACCAACTGCAAAATTTTACAGCCAGCAAAGGCAGAACATCCCAAATCACACGTTGTACCCAAAGATTCGAAAACTTTGAAGAGAATAAATTGGAGAGGAAATACCTGCTTGGTTTTTGACCTGTCAGCTCCTCAGCAACTGCAAATATGTATCGGGGAGCTTGACTAATTCACATTAAATGCTCGTAAAATAAGTCCCCAATAAGTTTTCTGTGCGCAGTGCATGTTTCAGGGAGAGTGGTAAAACACATGGCTCTCTGCAGTAGGATAATATTCCTCTCTGTGAGTGTTTTAGAGTGGTTCTAAAAAGCTATTAGCCATGATGCTTTTTTCTAATTAACTCTATTATCACAGGGTTAGACAAATCACCTCTTAGTCTGGGCAACAGCTTTCAAAAATCATTTTTTATAAGTGGCAGCTCACAACTGTGCCATTCACAGATTCTCTTTCTGTTGTTTAAAACCAAATACCCCAGAATATCTCCTAGCGCACTGGGCTTGCTGCAGGATGCTTCTGTCACATAAATTAAATTGCAGAAGAGCATCCCCATGTGAGACCATTGGGTGTGTGGACCACAGTGCTGTGCTAAATTTGTGAACATAATTGATTTTGGGAGGGATGGCTGTGCCTACTCTTGGTTTTTTGTTTTTTTTTTTTTTAAAGCATTCTTTGCTAAAAATATCATCTTTACATTCAACTGCTGCAGAACAATTGCAGAATTGGCAGCAGAACTGAAAGTTGCAGTTGCAAGACAGAAATTTGGAAGAATCAAAACTTGATCTTGCGCAATTTCAACATTCCCAGAGCAAAGAATGGGCTTTTAATTCCTCCTTGATCTTTGGGTCCAAAGATCCAAAACTCCCCAAGCACCAGTTTATCTCCTCTCCCTGGTTTTCCTGAGATTACTGACCATGCACATTGCCATGTATATTCATACTTTTGCTGGATGGGGATCTTGGTACATAAACCTGTGATATTACAGATTTCCCCCAGTATTATCACTCAAAATGGTTTGATCCTTATATATCCATACCAAAAAGTAGGAAATTATGAAGAAATTACTTTCACTTAATTTTTTTATTTAGGAGTGATACATATTAATTGTAAGAGTACAAAGCTGCATATAATGAACCCATAAAATAATAAAAGTTACTTACAGGAGCAGATTTTTTCTTAGTTATAAGTGGCAGCCTGGTCTCAATGTTGGGATGTTTTAAACCAGCTTTACTATCAATGTTCTCTGGCTCAAGCATGATTTTAACATCCATTTCTACCTGCTGCTGAAACATAGAATAGGGATAATCTTAAACTGCACAGGGGCTGAAGTGTTTAGAGGCAGAATATGTCTAACATGTTGTAAATTTGCAAAATGATGATAAAAACTAATATTATTTGACTCCACACAGAACAGGGCAAACAACAAAGCCTTTTGATTAGATGGAAAACTTTGCAAAGACTTGCAAATACTATCCAAATATACACTTTCTTCAGACTTTGTTCAATTAATTCCATTCCCAGCTCTGACATTTCCACATCTGCACACCTTTGGGTTAAATACGGAGTGGAAACCCAGTCAGGTTTGACTCCCTGGATCAGCACAGGTCCCTGTGTCATGGTTTACACACTCACCATCCTTTGGGAGGGGGTTCCCTGTGCTTCCCAGAGAGGATAACAAGAATCCAATCTACCTTGGCTGTGTCTGCCAGACACTGGAATTCAGGAATCACCGACCTGATGGACCATAACAGCTCCTCTGGATCAGTTACAGCTCATTGACTCAGTGCAGGAACAGCACTTGATTATTAGTAAATGACAAAAAAAAAAAAAACCAAAACCCTGATAATGATCAGAATTAAAACATAGTAGTTCTTAATGCACTCTGTCATCTGCATGGAATGAGCTCAACTATTCTGCTAATAAAAACCATGATGATTTAAATCCCAATGGACAGAAAAAGACTTCACAAGTTTCTTCTTGTTATAAGAAATACCTAAAGCATACCTAGAAAAGCCAGAGTGATGCCCTATGTTTTTATTACAGTAGAAGTTTCTTAAGTTGGAAACATTTTGGTGCATCTTCTAATGTATAAACATAAAAATAAATCCAGGAAAATTCCAATTTTTACAAATAAAATATGCCATAAAAAGTTCAAGAATCATTAGATGTGTATTTGAAGTATTGAACAATTGTATTATTTTGTGAAAGCACTAAAAATGGCATAATTTATTTATCTACACAATATATTCTCTCTTCTTTTGATGGTAATTACAAGCAGATGTATCAATGAGATGCTCATTTAGATTTGGGGTTGTAAGAACACAAGTTATTATCCAAGCCAATTACTCTTTTACCCACATGGCTGCACAGAGACAGAAAGTTCAATTTTCACCTCATCAGCGCTTTTGTGGTATTTATTTTATTACTATAACACACCGTTATGCGGGGAGGAAACTGCTGGTGCTATTAAAAAAAGAACTGGGGAGAATTGAGCACCTTCTCAATTAAAACAGGGGATGATTCCCAATGCAAACTCCTCACTCAGGCTGACAGGGAAATGATCAATGCAGGGGGGGAAAGTGCCACACAGGATAACAAGAATTGAAATGATTAATAACAAACCACCTGATAGAAGTGGCTTTGTCAGCTTAGATGTGTGGGAAGTGCCAATTCCACGTCTGCATGGATGATATTGAAATTCTTCCCAACTTAAATGTTATCCCGGGCTGGGAGAAGGTTCCTATCTCAGCTGCTCCTTCTACTGAGAATTTTTTAACACTTTCAGTCATGGGGTATTATCAAAACCTGAATCCATGGGGAGTCAGAGTATTATGGGATGCATTGGTACCTTACAAGACAGCAAACACTCATTGAATGTGGTCCCTGGCAGAACAATTAGTGTGTGATTTCAGACCTGAGAGCCCTGGGACACACGTGGGGCTGATCTGCTGCATCTCTGGACAGCCATAGGCTCAACTCGTGGCAAAACCAGCTGCTTCTGACAGGCACCAAAAGGAAGACCCCTGGTTGAGAAAGAAACAGGCAGCGAGGTTTCTAAAAATTACTTAGATTTCACCTATTAAACCCATGCTGCTTTCATCCAGTTCTATCCAAATGACTGTATTTTTATTTAAATTTGCATTCAGCAAAGGTAAAATCCCAAGAGTCAGCAGAGCACTGCTGTAGCCACTTAGAATTGCATTTACCTTCTTTTTTTTTTTTTAAACTTAAAATCGAAACTAAACTAACTTTTTCTAGGTCAATACTCCCATTTGCTTTACAAGATTCTGTCACCACAGGTTTTGGGTCTTGCAATAAAACATGTTTCACTTACCACTTAGGGGGCTCTTTTAAATTTACTTCTTTATTACCAGCTGAAGAAAGAGTTAACTCCTGGCCATTTATAACATTTAAATAGCTTTCAGCATGTTTCTGTTAGAGGGAAAAAATGATGTTTAGACATTACTAAAAGATAAGTAATTTTAATTTTATTAAATTCAGTTCATTAAGCAATCCAGGTCTTTGCTTGACTGAAAAGTTGATAAACTTTGTGCCTCTGATGGACTAAAAATCTGATTTTGGCTAGTGGGCACAAGATCAGCTAATTCTGATGACCCAAAAAAGGAAACCAACATTCTGAACTGTAATGTTGGAGTAATCTCATCAGCTGCTGATTGGAAAGGGGTCTTGCAGGACAACAAAAAGTGGCCCCGAGTGAATTATTAACACAGACTTTAAAAACGGGATCATTTTCTGGATCTGCTCTATTTTACTTACTCTCAGCCCAAGTTCAGTTCCTTCAGTTGTTGTTCTGAGGTCACAAATATCCACAGCTTCTACATTTCCTTTCAAGTTGTTTTTTTCCATTTTAAGTTTCCGAAGGTCTTCTTGAATCTAAAAAGCAAGTTAGGACAAAAAACATACGTGTAACCAAACCCCATGGGATTCGGTAGAAGGATTTAATTCAAATTAAATTATTCCTAAATACAGAAAAAAGATCCATGCGACTTCCCATACTTCTGTACCATTATAAGATAATATAAAGCAAATGTCTTTAAGTCGTTGATAGTAGAAAGGCTGGAAAAACTCAATTTTAAAACAAACCTCACAAAGCAGTGACAATAAACTTCAGGACTGAGGTTCTCTGCCAAGGAATGATGTTTGCTCATGCATCTCACACACCTTTTATGGCACAGGTGGTTTCACGGGGCAGGGATCTTAAAAGCCTTAACGAGAGATAAAATCTCCAGGCAGCCTGTGAGGAGACCACACGTCAAACTCGTATATTTACGTTAACTAAACAACTCCGAAGTCTCAAACCCCGCAGCATTTGCAGACCAAGCCCTGGTCCGACACGCACCAGCCGCTCCCCCTCACGCAGGGCCGAACCCCCCCGCACCCCGCATCCCTTCAGCAGCATCGGGACGCGCCTCGCCTCAGCCGAGGGGCGACTCGGGGTACCGAGGAGTGAGCCGGGGTGCCCTGGCTGCTCTGCCGGGGCAGGAGGAGCCGGTCCCGTTGCTGCCCGCACCCACCTGCCCGGCTCCGGCCCCGCTCCCGCCGCGGCCATGGCGGCACCGCCTCACCCGGCAACGGGACGCGCTGGCCGGGCCGCACCATCTGCCCCGCCGCGGGGGGGGGGGGGGGGGGGGGGGGGGGGGCAACACACCCAGAGGGGGCCAAGCCCGCGCTCCGCCTGGTTCCGCCCGGCTCCTCCCCCGGCCACCCCCCCCGCGAGCGGTGGTAGCGGCGCGGCGGAAGGGGCGCGGCGCGGGCGCCATGGCGGCGGGAGCGCGGCCGCTGGCGCTGCTCACCAGCTGTGCCGCGGGCTTCGCGCCCAAGGAGCTCGTCAAACGTGAGTCGGGGCCGCCGCGGCGCCCAAGCGGGCGGAACCAGGGGCCGCGGCCTGCCCGCGCCCGCGGGAATAGGGCTGGCAGCGGCTTCTTCCAGCCCCGGCCCTCACGGGGGCTCTTCTCCCCTCAGGATCGCAGTTCTCCCCTCACGGTCTCAGTTTTCCCCCTCAGGGCTCGCCGCCATCCCCTCACGGTCCAGATTTTCCCCTCAGTATCTCAGTTCTTCCCTCAGGGTCGCATTTTTCCCATCAAGGTCGCAGTTCTCCTCAAGGGTCTCAATCCTCTCCTCAGGCACCAGCCCCATGGCGGCCACGCAGCCCCCGAGCTCTTGCAGAGGGTGTCAGGAGCCTCCTTAGTGCTTTAAGGAAATAATTCATCGATTCCTCAATGCGGAAGGACTAAAAGGGAAAGCTAAAAATTCTGTCTGTTCTGCAGTTGTTAGAATTGCAGATTACACTTCGTACTAAGTACATAGAATTCATTCTGTAGGAAGTGGTTTTCCTGGAAACCAGTTGCCATTTTTATGGCTCAAAAAGGGAACACAAGAATAAGTTCTGATAGTAGAGGAAACCATGGTGGAATTTTTGGTAATTCTAAGATCGGGGGATTCCAGGGAGAAGCTGTTCAGACAGCCCTGGTTTTTAGGGAATGCTTGAACAGTTTGCTGTGCACACTGAGGTGTGGAACTTAACTCCCTCATCCCTTCTCTGGATTTGTTTTTACCTCTTTCTGAGCAATTCCTGCTTAGGATCTCACCAAGCACAGGGCTCCCCCCGAGAACTGGCTCCCTCCACCTCATTAAAGCACATTTTGAAACAAAAACAGCAGTACAAGATCTGCAGTCAAAGGCTCCTCTGTCAAAGAAGCTGGGTGACACTGACTTATTTAAGGATTCGACACAAAAAAATAGTAGTAGTAGTTGCTTATTTTTAAGGAAAGTATAAGCAAATTGGAAGGAATTCTTCAGGGTTTCTCTAGGTTTCCCCTTTGATTATTTTACACAGCGAAATTAAACCTGTAGAAAAGGTAGGTAACTAAAAAGCTATTTAATCTGACAAAGTCCTAAAATTTAAGTTCAATTTTTTTTAACTGGTACGCACTTTGAAATGTCTCAGCTTCCACTGTTCCCGGTACCAAAACTGGAGTCTTGTCTGTGTGTCCTCTGATTGGGTTACTTCACATTAAGACATTAAAATCCTCCTGAAAGAAACAGCAGCATTTGCTAAAATAAATACCATCAGCATTTTAAGTCCTTCCTTTGTATAACAAGTGAAATGAAATCAGATCCAGCAGACTATAAAACATTCAAGGACACACTGGCATGGACAGGGCAGCAGTGAGAAGGGTTTGGTGGGGTGAAAGAGCCTGTCAGAACTTTTTAGGCCAATTCCAAGATTTTTTCTGGGGTTTTCATCCTGTTAAATAGAAAATGAGGATGAGAAGCAGTTGATGGTACGTTTGCTAGATATAGTTTTATTTGTTCAGGTCTCAGTAGGGTGCTCTGAATGCTTTAATTCATGGAGTACTGGGGCAAACAAAGCTATTTAAAGTGCTCAGCATAGATATGTCTGTTATTATTGTGATATATTTATCACAGCTTAAAACAGCAAATAAGATTGGTTCAGTTTTCATACTATCTCATGTGGTTGTTCTTCCTTCTCTTTTATGATTTTTACCACTCCCCTCCCCCCCCCCCAGCTTATTTGGGCTCTCTTTAGTCCTTGGTGTAATTTTAGGAGTATTTTTTATGGTTTATTCCACCAGGTGGCTCTCAAGGCCCAGAATGTGGGAACTACTCCATGTACCTGACAGCTGAGCATTTGAGAGCATTTAGGGCATTATGTTCTCACAGTGTTTATTCCGTCAGAAAAACACTGTGAAGAGTGGTCAATACCTTACTCCATTTAGGAAAAAAAAAAACTGCAAAAAGGAGTTGTAATAATTAAAAAAATTATTACTAGACACACAATGTGCTAGAAGTGCTTAAATAGCACTTGGGTATGAGAGAACAGGGAAATTACTGCAGGAGAGCTACATCTGGTTCTCTGATTATTTAACTCTTCTGAACAGTTATTTCTTGTCTTCAGCTCCATTTTTCAAAAGTATTTGCACTTTCAGAAGACTTAGTAAGAGTCAGCATTAAAAATGGGGAGGGATGTGAGATTTTACAATATTGCCATGTCCTCTCTTGTTTTCAAAATCATTATCTTGCCTACATGAAAGAACGTGAAATTAAAGGTCAATATTTAAGTCAGTAAAATGAGCAGACATTTATAAACAGCTGAGAATAATTTCCAAAAGTATTGGTCATAACTGTGGTCTGCTTTATTAAAAATTATAAATACTTGTGAGTGAAGAAGGGACACAACTAATGAACTTGCTGAAAAATATAAGCCAGTGACTGACTGCCTGGAAGTAATGAAACCTTTTCCTCTGGAGAGATTCCAGAGAAGTTTGGAAGTTCCTGGAGCTATGTGACACCAGCCAGGATCAGTTACTGGACTGAGCCAGTAACTCAACGAACTTGCTGTTTGTTAAATGGTTTTCTGATAGAAAGAAAGCAAAATCAGTCATGGGGTGAACTGGAGTAGGGGAATTACCCAGCAAATGTGGTGCTCTTCATGTGGTACAGGGCTTTGTGGAGGCTGCAGGAGGTAGTGACCCAGGATGATGCTGGAGCAGCCAAAAATGCCCTCAAATAATTCCCTGTAGAGCTTCTGCTGCTCCAAATGCTTCTATACAGTGTGGGACACAAATCCAGGATGTCTCCATTTGGATTCAGCAGTTACGGGTAACACTGGGACCATTATTTCAGTAAAATAAGTGTCCAGCAGTCACAGGATTTCACAGGGGACCCTGAGCTCTACACCCTGTTTTTGAATGACACCAAGCAGCTCTGTCAGTGCCATGAACTTTTCCATGTATGTTTTTAGAGCTCTGTAGTGGTGCTGCAGCTGGAGAGTGTTTGCATTCCTGTCATCCAGAGAGCTGCTGGTGCTCTCAGGGAGGCCCAGCCCAAGCCTCGCTCCTGTTGTGGTCACACAGTGACTCACTTGGTTTTCCAGGCTCTTTGCATGGCAAACCACTGACACTTTCAATGGCTGAGCAGTTTAATATTAACTCACTCATAAGTTACTCATAAGCTGAACATGCCACCTCCTTTTGCCATATTAATTTTCTAGGAGTTTATTCTGATCAGTACTCTCTAAATTAGATACCAAGGTATCCTTGCTGAATTTCCTTCTTTAATTAAAATCCGGGGTGTCTTGGAAAGAAATTTTTGGAATGCTGGGGTGGTAAATATAACCCTTAAAACTAATTCCTGCATCAGATGAGAACTCAGTTTGAGTTGCAGTGTGTATTTCTTTTGTAGTCTCTGCTTGTTTACTCTAAAGACCAAAATCTAATTGCTCCAAGTAACTTTTTTTGGGAGAGAACTCCTGACAAGATACTCAGTTTCCTGCCAGGAGTGATCAGGCTGTTGTGCAGTGATTTCTTACAACCCCACATGCAGTCTGAGACACAGCAAGTCTGAATCCTTTCACAAAGTTCCTGAAGCCCTTTGAGTTTAGCGTGCAACATCAATTTTTACTGGGAGAGAAATTTCACAGGAAATTGGCAAAATCTCAGGATGAAGGATGGGTAATCAGCAGCACAATGGGATGAAAGAAAACCCCTTAAAATACAGGATCAAGTAGCAGGTAATAGGAAATGGCGTCACGTTCTAGCAGTGCTTTGAGACCTTAATTTGTCCATGAACTCTTCTAAAAAAATTATCACTCAAAAAGCAAATGTGAAATTCATATCAGCTTTTGAAAATCTTTTATAAAAGTTCTTTTGTTTTGTTTTGCCTGGGTGACTGACTCAAGTGACTTTTGAGCTGATTTTCTTTCCTCACCCCATTTTCCTCCTTAAGTCTTACTGCTGATTTTCTGGGTTTCAGTAATTTCTGTGGACTCCTGTTCTCAGTTTGTTGTGGCATTGACTTGTAATTCTGTTAGCTTAGCCTGATTGTTATTTAGTTACTTATTTTTAACTCTCAAAACACTGGTAAAAGGAAATTTATATCATATTCAAAACATCTGAGAAGACAAAGCCCAGAATCCAGATTTGTTTGGTAGTGACTCAGGATCATTGTCCCCCAGCTCCAAAGTGATGTGGATAATCTTAGTGTGGAATATCTTCTGATTAAAGCCCAATTACTCAGAAAACTATTGCCATGCAAATTAAAATAAAATAAAATGTGAACCTGGAAAAAGCATTTTTATTTTAAGAAACCCAGAGAGGAGACTCCTGTTTCATCCTCTTAAGTAGGAAATGGCTGCAGGTTTCTGTTTCCAAGGTCACATTTCTCCCTCAGATTCCCTGTCTCCTCCTCAGGGCTGCAAATAATCCTGGTTTACAGCTCTCACTGCCTTGTACCCTGTGCTCATTGACCAGATCTATTTCTCAGCCTTTGCAGTTTAGTTGTAAAAATCATTGCAACCTTGGCAAGGAGGTTTTCCCGTCTTTTTGCTAATAAGATACAGATAAATTCAAATTCATCTCCAGACTATTTGGGGAACAGCCTGTTCTAGCAGCTCCAGGAACTCTCTCTCAATGCCTTAAAATACAAATCCTTGAAAAGCTATGTACTTTATTCTTTAACTCTTCTGCTGCCCAAGGCAATTCTAGATGACTCAGTCCATTTTATAAATAATTGACCTGTGTTTCAAAGTGTCCATGAGTTCATCCAGCCTGAACAAGATATCCTGGCCTTTCCCTCAAGGTATAATGGGACACTCTGCTTCCAACTCTAATTCAGCTCCAGGAGTGTTCCTGGGAAAGTTCCTGCCTTGAAGGGCAGTGTTTGACAGCACCTGAGCAAAGCACTGCCTTGGTTTTTAATTGTTGAACTCCTACATGGAATTTAATGGGAATTACAACAGAATTGTAGGAACTGGGTTTATTTTCTCATTAGTTACCTTCAGGTTTTGGTCACAGTTAAACAGTTCTTTACATCTCAATGAGCATGCAAGGGTTGTAATAAAGTTTAGGTTTTCTCTCCATACATCCTCTGTTTACAGGTACTAAGTTTGACTTAACACTTGAAAAGGCATTTGCAGGAAAACAAAAGGCTTTCTGCAGCTTCTGTGCCATGTTTTATATTAAAAACTAGAAAGCAAACTCTTTGAAAGCTAAGCAATAAAATCTAGGACAGAGTAACAAATTGAGTTGAATTTTTAAAGATCTTGAGTATATACTCAAGTAAAGATGGATCTGCATTGGCACTGTACTTTTCTAGACAAATTAAGTTCTTGATGCTGGTTTTATCCTCCTCCTCATTAATCTTCTCTCTTACAGGTATCACAGGAAAAGATGATCTTACTGTGGGTGCAATTACAAGTGGAAGAGTGAATTTTTACCCTTGGACAATAGATAACAAATATTATTCAGCAGATATCCACTTCTGTGTCGTCCCAAACACCTTCCATGTGACTGGAGAGATTGCTGAGTCTGTTCAAGCATTTGTTGTGTACTTTGACAGCACAATAGTAAGGCTCTTCTGCTTCATTCTCTCACTTTATCTCTGTCACGTAGCTGCCTTATCACAGTGATAACCATAAATCAGATTCTCCATCTCTCCCCTTTAGGCTGTTCTATTAATTGGCAGAAGATCAATATTCAATTTCCCAGCTAACAGTAGTTGGTTTCCTTCTCTCTTACTCCTCTACGCCAGCTGGAAGAGGAGTTTTCAGGATTCAGTACGCCACTATGGCAAATCCTCTTCCAGCTCACCATCTCCAGCTTTGTTCCTAGCTGGTGCTGCTTCTTAAAGGCTCCTTTAAGATAGCCAGGATTTAGGTAGCTAAACATAAAATTCCGTGCATTTTACCCAAAATTGTTTCTGCTAAATGAGCAGCAGTGAAAACTGGTTTAGCAGAAACCAGAAAGATTGAGATAAAAAAAGCCTATTTCTTTAAATAATTCAATTCTAATACTGTTAAAAACTAAAGTATTGTAGGATGTATTCCAAAGAATACTTTTCTTTTCCCTTTTAGAAAACTGGACTGGATGGTGTCTCCGAATGGCTTCCCCTGACAGAAGAGTGGCTGCCAGAAGTCATGATCCTGGTTTGTAACAGAGTGTCTGAGAATGGTAAGAGACCCAAAGAACTTCCATCCTCACGTAGAGCCATTAACCTGCATAATAATTGACTTTCTAATTACATCAACAATCGCTTCCCAGAATGCGTGGGTGAGACTGGCCTGGAGAGCTGATAGAGCGCAGCCAGGTGACTCTGGGGAGCAGGAGCAGAAACCTTCAGCAGGTTGTGTTTAAAGCTGAATCAGAGTTTTACCAGCTTGCTCAGAGTGAGCCATTGCAAGGCAACTAAAAGGCATTCCTGCTGCTGGATGTGCGTGAGCCTGCTGAAAAATGGGGAGGACGTGGTTGCTTAATTCCATTTTTTTGACCATTTGGACATTGAACACACACATTTGCTTTGGTTCTAAAGAACAGCAAGCTGTGAGATACAGATGTGTCCCTGCAGTTTAATTCACTGTCAAACCCAGAGTTAACAGAAGTCTTCATTCACACTTACATTGCCCTGTGGGTATCCTCTCCAAAACCATTTGATTCTATTCCTCGATTCCAAGGAGAAACGTAACTCTGATTTTGGAATCCACAGTGAGTGAAGGGAGGATCCATGCCAGCTACTCTACACTTTCCCATACAATCCAGAACAAGCAAACAACTTTGAGGAAATAAAACACAGCTAAATATTCTGATAAATATGCTGGCATTTGTCTTAAATTGGCATGTTTAATAGCCGTTTTTGTCTCCCAATTTAGGTGTGAACAGACAGAAAGCTCAAGAATGGTGTATCAAGCATGGCTTTGAGCTGGTAGAACTTAGCCCTGAGGAGCTGCCTGATGAGGATGGTAGGTCTGCTGCTTCTCTTGAAATTTTGAGAATGAAAAAGTGCACAAAAATATCTTCTAAATAAAGTTATGCCCCTTACAATTGTTTATGTGCCACATGATTACGGCATGGAATGCTCCCAGTTGGTGGGGCTTAGTCTCAGCTATAAAAGGTCAGGAGGAGGAGGAGGTTATTTCCTCTGAGAAATTCCATTTGTCTCCTCCCAAATCCAGCTGCTGTTTATGTAGCACCTACGTAAAAATAATATCTGCTCCTTTTTCTGGCACTGCCACCAGGACTGTATTGATACATCAGAAGTTTATATTCCACTTAGAAAATAAATCTAAAGAACCGTTTTTATGCATAAGGCCAGAAAAATTCTTGTTTTAAAGAATTAAAAACTATTTTATACTATCTATCCTCTCTTGGTATAAACAGGGACACGATAGCCTGAAAATGGCAGGTTATTAAAAACATTTCAGAGCAACATGAGCTGTTACACAGGAAATAAACCAGTTTCAGAATCACTGGCTGCCCATACATTTATAACTTGAAAAAAAAACAAACCCAGCAAGAAAAGTTAGAAGTGTGATGTTCCACTCTTGAAAAGTGACTGTGCATTTCCTGACAGCCTTATCAGCACCAGCCTTATCTCTTCACTTCAGTGATACAAAAAAGTGTTTACACCTTACCTCTCTGCAGCAAAATGAGATAACTGTGTGCATTTGCAGGTTGGGGTGGAATTAGTCACTAACATTTGCTCTATTTCAGGTTCTCCAAGCACACTGCTGTCACCAAAAATAATTCACTGTGAAGTCCTCTTCTAGAACACGTCCTCACCCCTTTTCCCCCTTTAAAGGCCTACTAAAATTGGATCTTGAGTAGCTGGGAAATCTCCCTCTTCCCCCCACCATGCCTTTAAAAGTGTTTGGTTTTTTTTCCAGTCAAGGGGAGCAGGATACACTTTTGATTCACAGAAACCAGGAAAATCAGAAGTGAAGACCCCTTAGACTAAACAAATACTAAATGCTTTAAAAATTAGTAACCTTAAATCAAGTTATTTTTTCTATTGAATAATTGTTGTAAAGAACAAGCTCTTTACCATTTAAATAATGGGAATAGTAACAACTCAGGATGCTAATTTTGGGAATATTAGGATACATGTTCTTTCCTAGCTGTTGGGTAGTTGATTCACTGTGACTCATGCAGAGGAGGAACTGTGTTCCAGTGAGTAACTTATGTACCCCACAAACATTCTGGGTGAGTTACAAAAGGCACAACAGATGCTGTAAACACACTGAGCCAATCTCTGTTCGAAATTCTGACATTTCAGGCAGCTCATCTCAAATAAACTGGAACTTCTGTTTTGACTCACTGTCAGTTGTTTGCACAGTCAGGACAAGAGCTCTAAACTGAGGCTCTTGATAATGACTCTGATACCAAACCAAACAGTGGCATCACAGAGGGCAAAAAAATATGATTTCAGCCTTAAATTCATTTCTAAAGACAGTTTCAATTACTGCACCTGTCCCTGAGTCACTTGAGTTTGATTTCTAAACAATCACATTTTTGTATCCAAAGGATTGTTCGGGGTTTTTTTTCCCTTTGTCAACCTGCACAAACATGGGAAGCTGACTAAACTGAGGAAATGGGAAAACTGACTTGATACAAAGTGGTGTCGGATCTATTTAGTAAATAAGTTGAAATCTGAATAATGCTTTCCCTGGTCTTTCAAGTTACTGTAATTCCTAGGATTACTGGAACATTCGGACATAGATATTGTGGGGACAGCTTTACAATATTCCTTTCCATTTTTTACAAGCATTGCAGCCTTTTTTAAATGGGTGTCTCAAGTTCTTTACTTTCTAAAAGAAGATAAGGTAATTCTAGTATCTATTTTTATGCTGTACAGCATTGTAAAAGATCTTGGGGCAAGAGGTTTAAGTTCCTTGTCTGTTCCAATGAAATTTACTCAGATACTACTTAACAATGTAGGCCCCCTGCTAAATATTTAACAAAAAAAATTTAGGTATCTCCAAAATGCTGAGCTCACAGTTCATTGGACCTGGAAGCTCAGCCCAAGAAGTGAGGCATTAATTTAGATTTACTTGGCCTCTCCTGAAGCAGAGGTAAAAAATCTGTGTTTTGTACCAGAAGCAGAATTTATGATTGTGAGAAGATAGGACAGGCTTTCAGCCCCACCTCTGGAGGCATGTCATGGTTTTTAGAATCATTTTTAGGAGTGCAATTCTTTGTGTTTTGGTGCAGATGATTTCCCCGAGTCCACCGGAGTGAAGCGCATTGTGCAGGCCCTGAATGCCAACGTGTGGTCCAACGTGGTCATGAAGAGTGGTAGGTGCCACAGGGCCTCTCCCTGAGCTCTGCAGGGCTGGGAGTTTTTATCACGAGTTAAAATCAAGCAGCTGCAATGCTCCTGCACCAGTACAGACACAGCTGGAGCACCCTGGAACCTTCCCCATCAAATAGGAAGGTTCAAGCATTCATTGTCCCTTGATGTCCTGATGAACTCATAGGTAGTGGGTGAGATTTATCATAAAATCCTGGGATGGTTTGGGTGGGAAGGGACCTTAAAGCTCATCTTACCCTCTATCCCAGGTTGCTCCAAGCCCATCCAGCCTGCCCTTGGACACTTCCACCCACAATTTCTCTGGACCACCTGTACCAGGGCCTCTCCTCCCTCACAGGAAAGGATTTCTGTGTAAAACTTACTCCCATTCCAGCATCTGCTCCTGTTCCCTCTCTACTTTAACTTGCACTCTACCAATAATTTGAATTAAATATTCCATTAATTCTACACACTGCAATGAAAAACCAAAGTTTGTTCCACCAAATTCTAGTAGGAAATAGGTTATAATTACCAGCTTGATCTAAAGACTGATAGAGGGTTTGGTGTAGAAGTGAAGGTTAAATTCCACATTTGTTGTAGGGGATTTTTGTTTTGTTTTTTAAACTTTTCAACTAGCCAGGAGAACAGCAAGTGCAGAGATGAGATTTGGCAAAGGAGCCACGTCAAACATTTAAGGACTTTGTCCTACAGAAAACTCCACTTGAGTACATGGAAACCACAGAACTTTTTGAAAACAGTGCAAAAAATGGGCAACCCCAGATAATTTCCTGAGAAAACTAATTATCAGGTGGAGTTAGAATTCTGGAAAAAGCACTTTAGCCTTAGAATCGTCAGAAAAGGAAATGCTGTGGTTGCAAGTGTAGATCTTTTCATTTACTTGAAAACCTTTAATTACCTTTCTAATCACACAAACTGCTGCAGGAAATGTAGGAAGATGAAACACTTAAAGAGTGCTTGGCCTTAAATTTCTTGTTTCACAAAGCCTTGTCCCACCACCAACCTTCCAACACCTTTCTGCTCCCTCATGTCCCATTTCCCACTGTTGCGGCTTCTCCCTTCCTACAAAATTAACTGTGGAATGATTTAAAGCACTGACAGGCTGCTGTTAATTTCTGTATCTGCAAGGTGCTTGCTGGGACTCAGGGAAACCAGGATGAGAATTACTAAACTACATTTTTTAATGCAGCTTTTTGAGTATTTCTCATCCCTCATCAGCACTGAGGTTAAGGTGGGGTCTGATTCAGTGTAACCATTGCAGAGAACCAGGTAACCTTGTCAGAGGGTGTCAAGCTATCTCACTTGTGCTAAAAGTGGTTTTTTAACAACGTATTTCCCGTATTTGGCAGATGCCACGTTACAGAACAGCAGAGTTTAGTCACATGTTCAGTTCTTCACGGGGGGAAATTCCTGCACATCACTGGTGTGTTCTGTAAAGGTCAAACTCTGTGAAAAATCCAGATTTTCTCTCTCCACAGCACCAGCCCCACACAGCATTGAAGTATTACCACAAGCCCCTCAGGAAGTGAGCTATATTTGGAAGGTGTTGCAGCCTGACTGTGCCTTCAAAGGGAAATTGTTGAGCTCATTTTGCTTAAAATAAAACTTTTTACAACCTGTAACATATCTTTTGTTTTCAGCTTCCTCCAGGTCCTGGAAACTGGCTGCCATCTAAATCCAACTTTAGCTTTTCCACTGAATGATCTGCAATTCCTGGCTAGTTGAAAATGCAGGGAAGAGTTATCAGAGAGCATAAAAGAGTTCTAGTAGTAAATGTGTAGTAGCAAATGCTTATAGCACTGTTAGGTGTACCCTTAATTCAACAGCATTGCTTTAATTCAAAAACCTGTTTCCATGACAATTTAAATTTTCAGGCAGACCAGGAATAACTTTTTTCAAGCACAAACATTAAACCCATATTATTTTTTTTTATTGCGTTAAGCCCCAACACAATCCTTCTCAAGCTTTAGTTTTTTTCACACACCTATTAACATCTTAAACTTCAGATTTTTTTTCTCTAACCATTAAATGCATCATTCTCACACAGATCCATAATTATTAAATGTAACACAGTTGAATTAGAAACAAGTTTACATCAAGTAACCAATCCCAGATGCTCTGTGAGCAAATAAAGCAGTAGTCTTACCTGAGAGTCTCCCAGGAACAAATCCTTTCTGGAGCTGGTGCAAAGTTCTTGGTTTATCCAGGCCATGGAGCTCCCTTCAGTCTCAGGAAGTTTTCTTTCCCTTGTGCAGGAGAATGAGTGATTCTCCAGATAACATATTTCCCTCCCCACAAAGGTATTAAACTGCTGTTGCCTTCTCTGTCCCTACAAGAGCCTCTGTGACAAGAAGAGAAACCATTTCCAGCCCTCTAGAAGAGGCTGCTTGGCTTCTTTCTTGCTTAAATCCCAGTTTTAGTGATCCCAGGTGAAGCTGCTTACCTCAGGTGGGGCCAGGAATGTGCCTGGCTCTAATTACCAAATCAATGTGATTGAGGTAGGCCATTTAAACAAATTGTGATTTTGGATGTGTTAATGCCAGTTTTATGTGTAAGGATCACCATGTATCAGCTGGAGACAGACTGGAGGAATATAGGTAAAGGCAGTGGAAAACACTTGGCTATGAAACAGGAATCTGGGCATGCTGAATCCATGTTCAGAGCATCATGGATGATACCTGGGAAACTACACAGAGCATACAATCATGGAATCTGGAATGGTTTGGGTGGGAAGGAACCTTAAAGCCCATCCCATTCCACCCTCTGCCACGGGCAGGGACACCTTCCACTATCCCAGGTTGCTCCAAGCCCCATCCAACCTGGCCTTGGACACTTCCAGGGATCCAGGGGCAGCCACAGCTTCCCTGGGCTCCATTATAGCCACTGACTCTTCCAGTAAGTGGGATGAGCTAATTTTTGGCTTTGCTGCCACAAGAACACTGTGTAAGGCATCACCCACTTCCTGAATTGCGCCCAGAAGTTGAAATAACTTTTAGATCCAATAAAAGGAGTTTATAGGAAGGGTTTTTCAAGGGTGTGCCTGCAACCAAGTGTTGTGTCTGCCTCCTCCCTAACCATGCATCCAAAGACAAATAGTTGCTGTTCACAGATCCCTGCTGTAGATTCCAGGTTTTCTGGAAGGGATGACATTTGTAATAATTCTGGCTGAGGTTCTGTAGGGTTGGAGGAGGGAATATGGAGCCACTGCCATTTTTCTGTACAGGACAAACTCTAATCCCAGATATGAACGAGGTCCATGATTAGATCACTCTAATGCTCCTCTGCCAGTGTGGGAATGTGCTCTCTCCAGGACATTCCGGACTGCAGTGTCCAACCTCACTTGAGATGACTCAGAAATTGGCTCCATGTCCATCTTTGCGGCTCCCCAAAAGCCAGCTCTTTGCTCAGCCCCATTGAAACTTGGGGAAGCTGCACTGCTTTGGGATGCAAGTCCCAAACTTTCATCCTCCAATTCCTGTTAATTGACCTGACGGACTTCACGGGCTCTCACGTGGCAGCTGAGCATTTTCCAGGGAATTCATTCAGCTGCACTGATTCACTTCTTCCCACCCCTTTGGCCAGGGATCTCTTAAAGCAGTAAAAGAGGATAAAGCAGAGCCAGTGGCCCCAAATACCTGCCAGGGCTGGGGCAGGACAACATCAGCTGCAGGAGCAGGGAATGGGAACTGAGGGCTCAGGAATGCTCTCATGGAGCCATGTTTACCTGAGTGCTGGGTGCCTGGTGGGCTCAGTTACACATCCAACCCCTCAAAATGGGAGTCTGGAGAAATGGCAAGGAAATTTGGACAGAGCATCAAAATTACATCACCTCAACAATTGAGACTAGAGCTTAAGTCATGAGTGTAATAATTTAGAATATACTTCTTCTAAAAAGTAATATTAAATCTTTCTTCTGGCAGAAGTCATTGTTTCCTGGCTATTTCTGGTACAATAACTTCACATTAACTAAAATACAAAGATTTGCAGAAAAATCTCTTGAGTCTCTTGTGTAACTGCAAATATTTACTACTCAGTGCAAGGCCATTTGTACTGAGTAGTAAGCAATGACTTAGAAAAACCTGACTTAGTAAAACCACCCCATCATATCACTTATTATGCACATAGTTTTATATAAAACAAGTTTAAAAATACAGCCAGTTTGAATTTAAAATACTGTACCACATTTACTATCTTAGATGACTGTTTAGGTTTAGGTTTGAAATCACTCTTTCAAAATTTTTTTTAAAATAGCATTGAGATACACCCTAGGCCAGCAGTGGGGAAAGCCCAGAGCACCTTGCAGTGAGAGGAAACCCTGGATTTGATGGATAAGTCCATCCAGGAGTTCTGAATTAGATATTTAAGAAATTTTTTTGCCATTATTGTCATGCTCAGCCTGTTTGGACAATGTGTGAGCAGAGGCTCTCATTGCCTTTCCTGAATCCAACCCCAAACTCAGTGCTGCTTTCCATGGAGGTTAAACCTGGGCACCAAGAACAGCAAATGCTGCTTCTGGATTTTCCCAGCTGCCTTGTTTGGAATTTACCAGCTCAGATCCTAACAGAGCAGAGACTTCCAACAAGAACTGAAAAGATCTCATATCTCTTGCAGCTCACACAAGCCATGGCGAATATTTAGCAGTAAACGTTGCTAACACAGTTTAAAGCTTAGAGATTATGTGAAATTTCTGCTTAAAAACTATTTTCAACTGCACTGGCACAGTTTTCCGTGGTGCTTTGTGTCTTCCCTGAAATATTCCCTCTCCCACCTGGCCAGTCCCAGTATTTGCAGTAATTTTGCACTGTGTGCTTTGTTTCCAGACAGGACCCAGGGCTTTGGTCTCCTCAGCACATTGGCAGGAGCAAACAGGAGCCGTGGCTGCGAAGAGACCCCGGAGACAGAAGTAAACAGTAATTCCCGAATTCCTGGTTCCTGCTCTTCGCTCAGGCCCGCCCTTCATCCATGGGGTGGTGGCTGGGACCTCCCCACTGTGTCTGGGAGCCAAAAGAGCACTAAAAGCTCCATTCAAGATGGTTTTGATTATATCCCAGTTATCCCATTTTGGGCAAAACAAAACCTGTCATTTCATGGTGTTATTTGAAAAAACCCCAACAAATCTCTCCTAAAAAATCCCTTAATGCAGCACCAATTTCCAGTGTTGCAGAAGTGGCTTTTCATGGAACAGGTTTTGCAGTAACACTGAGATACAGTGTAAGGTTTTGAAGTAAAAGCAGGAAGCACCTGATTTCCGGCTGATGTTTTTCATGCCTTACTGGATACTCAAATATCTTTGTTTCCTGACAGTCCAACCCATCCCCAGGAGACAGGGAAGAATCCCAGTCAGATGGTGGAGAGGATGGAGCTGGCACAAACAACCTGGAGCTTGACAGTACTGCAGGTGAGTTCTGCTTGGAGCATCCACACCTGGCTGGGACGGGCCTGCAGAGCCCCTGAATTCTGCTCAGGGAAAAGTGGGGCATAAAGGCACTTGCAGAGCCAGGGGAGGTCCTTAAATAATTGCAGCATTCCAGGAGATGGGACCTTCTTAGCAGCTGTATGTGAGATCTGAATGTTTGTTGTTGTGGTTTCAGCACAGTCTCATCATTCTTTGATTCACTCTCTGGCTGTTTCTGGACAGATCATTCTGGAATCAGCAAGAAACCTTAAATACTAGATGAGCTCCCATGTAATGTATCATAGAATCATGGAATCTGGAATATTTTGGGTTAGAAGGGACCTTAAAGCTCATCCCATTCCAGCCCTGCCATGGGCAGGGACACCTTCCGCTATCCCAGGGTGCTCCAAGCCCCATCCAGCCTGGCCTTGGACACTTCCAGGGATGCAGGGGCAGCCACAACTCCTCTGGGCACCCTGTGCCAGGGCCTCCCCACCCTCACAGGGAACAATTCCTTCCATGAAATTAATCATCACTGTAACAATGCCGTGATTTGTCTGTATGAGCAATCAGTAAACCAGTTTCTCTCCTATGACAGTGGAATTTGCAAATGGGATTTGCAGCTGGTAAAATCCTGGTTTTCTGCTGATAAACCAGAATAATTTCTCTTCAACCAACCTGTATTTCAGATCCCATGCTGGATATGGACATCCAGGAGCTGGCCAGCCTGACCACGAGAGATGGGGACCTGGAGAACTTTGAAAGGCTGTTCTCAAAGCTGAAAGAAATGAAAGGTAATGCACCAGGAGAGATGGACCTGAGCTCTGGCACCTCCTCCAGGGGCTCAGAGAGAGGCAGGAGTGAGTTGGAAAGCTGTGCAAATTCTTCTCCTGCCTGAAGTCCTTTATAAGTAGCTGCTCTTTTCATTCATTTGCCCTTCATCTTGATAATGCTCTGGAAAGCAGCAGATGTTGACTCTTGGAGTTCCCTAAATCCAGCTGCAGGAGGTGTTTCTGTCCCTGCTCACTCCTGAGCTTCACAACCCAAATCCTCTCCTTCCCCACAGACAAAGCTGCCACGCTGCCTCACGAACAGAGAAAGCTGCACGCGGAGAAGGTGAGCTTTGGGAATTGGGGTGGAAATCCATAAAATGGGGGGTTTCTTTCCAAGCCACCGTTCCTGCCTTTGGAGAGTTCCTGGATTAAGAGCAGTGAGAACAAACCATGCAGTCCCAGGGAAGACTTGTCAGGTATCTCCCAAAAACTGAGTAACTTGCAAGTTAGAAACACCAGAAAAGCATAAAATCCTGGAATGGTAAAGATCATCTCATTCCACCCCACTGCCATAAGAAAAAGACTTTCCCCTTTCTGAATTTCGAGCTGAAGTTCCTGCCGTCACTGGGGGTGCTGGCCAGCTTCCACAAGTCAATGGGAAAGTCTGGATCTCCTGGAAAATGTAATCATGCCTTAATTAGCACAGGTTTTGTATCACAGGTGCCTCCCATGACCTGAATCATTGCCTCTGTGTTCCTGAAATTCCTTAACCTCAGAGAGGAGGCATTTTACTTACAGACCCAGGTGCCAGATTTAGCTGCTGCTCAGTTTCTACATTTTGGATGGGAAATACAAAATCTTCAGTCATTTGATGGGAATTTTCTCCCTTTCCCATCTTTCTTGCCATTGTAGGTCGCCAAAGCCTTCTGGATGGCGATTGGAGGAGACAGGGATGAGATTGAAGGTCTCTCCTCAGATGAAGAAAACTGAATTCCTCTGTAGCTGGAAGTGCCAGAGCAATCCTAAAGGAATGATCCTTCCCTGCAATTAGTGTCTATTGCCAAAAACCCCATTTAGCTGTAGCTGCTTCCCTTGGTGACAGCATTCCCCATGTTCCACATTCCACAACACCTCCTGGCTCCAGAGGATTTGTGTGGCTGTTCCTTTCTCCTCTCTCAGAGGACTTTGGAAGGTGACATGTGTGTGGTTCAAGGAGATATGGATGAGTTTACATTTTTCAAATGAACATTTTTATTATTTCCTCTCTGGGGTTTAAATAAACAATCGTGTTCCCAGTTATCTCTGCACACATGGCTGGGGGCTGGGAAGCGACTCCTGAATTCCAAACTCCACTTTTCAGCTGTAGGCCTGCTGGATGGTTTTATGGAGCTTCTCCCAGCTCAAACTGCCCAGATTTCGATGAGCCATGAAGAGGAAGTTGTTGAACTGTGCCCTGTGGGAGATGCTCTGCCATGGGCTGGGAGCTGCATCCTGCCAAGTGCCAAAGCCATTAAAAGTGGCCCCAGGCTCGGATTCTGTTTGGATTTTGCCTGTGTAAGGATGGGGGCCTTCCCTGGAGTGACAGGTGTTGTCCACACTCCCTGGATTTCCATTGGAAACTAAACTTGGGATGAAATGCCAGATGTTTGCTGCTGCTCTGGGGTGGAATTCTCTGCCCAAACCTTCTGCAAGGCCTGGCAGAATGCACAGAACTGCTCTGGGGAGCTCTGTCCTAAATTCCCAACACTGGGATTCCAAACCCCTCAGTGCCCCTGGATGTGTTCACACTCCTGTGTGTCCATCAGGCACGCAGGGCTGTCCCGTGGTGTCAGGGCTCACAGGGAATTCCCTTGTCCTGGATTGAGGCCACATCACTTCCACACCAGCACACGGCACAGACCCACTGGAATTAGGGACCTGGAAGGTGGAGCCTGGTGAGGGAGTGAGAGGAGAAAGGGGAAATGCCACCCTGGCTCCTTCTCTGTTACCAGCACAGTCAGTGGATCAGCAGGAAGAGGATCCAATAGATTCCCATATGGAAGAGTCTGGCCCCAAGAACTTTTCCTTATCAATTGAAAATCCACCCTGTTAAGCACCCTCAGTTAGGAATTTCAAAATTAACTTTTCCAATGTCCACTAAATTCCCAAGTCCCAGGACACAGGTTTGCCATCGATTATCAGATGGCTTTACATCCTGGAGGCACTTTCACAGTGGTCCTTGAATTCACTGTCTCTTCTTTTATGATGAAGCAAAGGTGAATGTAAATAATGAGTTTCTTGGAATGCTGGAAATCATTTCCAGGGTCGAAACGGCAGCATTTAAGGACAAGGACTGAAGCCTCATTGGCAGTTTGGAAAGTGTTTCTCAGCTACAGCTTGAGCAGGAGCTCCCCCATGGTAAAACACCTGGCTTGGGAAGAAATACCCTGGAATACACAGGGACATTTGAGGAAACACCTGCCAGGGACACCTCTTCCCAACCAGCTGCTGGGCCTTGCCACGACTCTGCCTTCTCCCATTCTCCCCATCTTTTTCCCAGCACAGAGAATGTCATAAAGACCTGAAGGTGGCTCACTCCAAGCAGGGAATGGTTTTCCATGTTGGCTTCTTGGTAGTTGAAGACTTCTTTCTGCCCTTTCTAAATCTTTGTTGTGCAATGGTGATAAATGGCAAAAGTGCCAAGTGAAGGGAGTTGAGGCAGTGAAGAAAACAATGGACTCGGACACTTTATAAACCCAATCATTAGACATGTGATAGAGATGTGACTATTTAAATTTAATGAGATCATATCAATTAAAACCCACTGCTTTGCTGCCTTTTTATGAGGTAACAGCGGCTCATTCCCATATTCAGAACTCTTTTAAACATGTTTTTATTATAAATACTTGTCTTGTTTGTAGGGGGAAAAATCATGGAGGCAGGAAGTGTGGCTGGAGACACTGGAAAATAGTTTAATGATCCTTTGAGAGTGTTGTGTTGTGGTTTAAAATCAAGATTTACTTTGCTGGTGGTTAACTTTTTGTGGGTGGTTTGGGGTTTTTTCTGAAGAGACCCTTTGGTTTTGGCTACAGAATTTCTTCACAAGGTAAGAAGTTACAGAAATGAATAAAAGGGGCATTAGTGGAAAAGCAAAGTTGTATCTGTCACTCAGTTTCTCTTTGTGTAGCAACAACAAAAAGAATTCCCAGCTGGTTTCCACAGAATCCCAGAGAGGTTTGGGTTGGAAATGACCTTAAAGGCCACCCAGTCCCACCCCTGCCATGGGCAGGGGCACCTCCAGGTTTGACATCCTTGTCCCAGGTGGCAAGCTCCAGTTCCAGAATTACTGGTTGCTGCTCCAGCACTCCCAGTCCTGGGCTGGCATTCCCAGCTCAGGCATTCCAGTGTTACTGGCCAGGCCAGGCTGCAGGTGAAGCTCTGGGATGGCAAAGATTTCCTGCCACTAAACCAACGCCTGTCACCCAGCTTTGGCCTGAACCACAAATTCCAGGCAATGTCAGCTCACTCTTACTTTTGACTGAGGCTTTGAGATTTTTAATTCCTCCCATTTCCCATTTCCAGTGGGGAAGACTGGGACACTGGAATCTGTGGTGTCTCCAGGTGACACCCAGCAGAGCCCCCAGCTCAGCGTGGATTCACTGCAGCGCACTCGAGTTCTGGCACCCCCAGCACAAAGCCTGGACGAGACCTTTCATTACCACATTGTTGGAAACCAGAGTGGAAAAAGTGTTCTCGTAAATCCTATCAGGAAAAACAACCCAAAAAAAGAGAATTCCAGTGAAACCCTAGGAGGGCTGTGAGGAGTTCACAGCACGGATCGCGGTGTGCCTTGGCTCCTTCCCGGGGCTCTTCGGAGAGTGCCCGCTCCGAGGCCATGGGATGCCAGGGATCTGTCACTGTCCCCCGGGATGGCACCTGCCCCACCCACCCTCATCCATGGGGCTGTTGGAATTCGGCCCCCGGGAGTGGCCGCAGGGGCAGCGGCATCGCTGTGGAGACCATGGCTCAGCACGGAGTGACAGCCAAAAATCCTGCCTGGGGATTAATCAGGAAAACTTCGCCACTAGGAACACAATGCAGCCATGGAATGGCTTATCAGGGAGCAGGTGGGTGGAATCTCTTGCAGATTTTTCTTCAGGATTTATTGGCTGAACTCGTGTCTGCAGCATGGAATTGCAGTTCCTCCACACAGAGACACCGCAGGAATTCAGGGTCTGCTTGTGACAGGACACTGAGGACTGAGCAGTGAATGCTCCTCTGCAGCTCCTGCTCTCCTGAGCTGTTAAGAGAGTTCCCCAATTTCCTGACCTGATACCAGAGTTTCCCAATTCCCAGCCCTATGGTGGAATTCCAGTGGCAGTTTGAACACGTGAATGCTCAGCTATGTCTGACTTCTCCAGCAATTGGACAATAAATCCTTGGAGCACAGAAGTCCACTTGTACTCACCCTTGAGTACTGTTAGTTAAAAAAAATCCTAAATACAATTTTAAAATTTTTTTTTAATATATTTGGCTTTAAATTCTTGAATAAATCTGTCCTGGCTGTAAAAAGAACAAAGGTCTTACCTGTCACTGAGCTCTTGGGTGCATTACTGGGAATGACCTTTGTTACACAAACCTAAAGATGCTGCTTGTGTCCCAGTTCCCTGTTATGGCAACACCCCAAACTGTCAATTTGGGTCCTTAAATACATTCTTGCAACAGCCTGATGTGCTCACGAGCCTCAGTTTTCAAATCAAAGTTTATTAAAATGTCAAAAACAGACCTTACATGAAAAACAGACCTTCTCACATGGGAAGGGGAGGGCATACATGGGACAGTAACAAACGCAGTAATGCTGCCGGGGAAAGCCAGAGGTGGCACAGCTGGGCAGGGATGGACAGCTGGGGAGGAACTCTAAACTCTAAACACAAACAGGCTCCTATGGATCATCCAGGGACAGAGCTGGGGGTGTCCCAGCACGGACACCGCGGGGCTGCCCTGGGGCCCATGGGCTGCAGCGAGCACGAGATGAACCCACCAGGTGTGGAGGGAGCACAAGAGGAACCAAACAGGCCTGGAGGGGGCAAAGATGACCCAGCCAGTTCTGGAGGAACAGTTTTTGGTTTTTAAAGCCTCATCAAGCCCCGAGGAGCACAAAGGGCCCGTCTGAGACCCTGACTTGGTGCAGCAGCAGCACCACGGCTCCCAAGGGCTCGGGGGACTTGGTGCTCAGCTCTGTTCTCACATCACAAACTCCTCATTTCCAGCAATCATCAGCAAAGAGCAGATGGAAGATTTAATGCTCTGAGTCCTTGATTACCCCTTCTGCTAAAAATTAAATACTGGATTCATCTGACTATTCGAGAAAGACACATAAATACAAAAGCATGTACATAGTAAAAAACATTGAACTTCTCAACCACATCGCTTGGGCCACCACTAGAGAGGGCCTGGTTCTCATCCTAGCTTAGCATATCCATGAAATTCCCTCCTCCTGCCTGTCCAGTACCTCAGAGAACCAGGAAAGCTCCTGGATGCTTTGTGATATGGCTGAAGTCCTTCACTGAGCTGCGTTCTTCCTGCTTTTCCAGTTAGGAAGCAGCTCAAGGCACAGGTGTCACCACGTGGTGCTTGAGATGAGTCCTGAATACCCTTCACCCTGCAGAGGAGTCCTGCAGGGCTCAACTATGCTGATCCAAGGGGGAGGAAACTGAGAGTAACTCAGGGGTCCCCTCAGCCTTTTCCTGGCACTCAGGGGCAGCCAGAGCTCCCGGGAAATGCCTTATGATGGGAATTCTCCATCTTTGTGCGTATGCACACTGATTGCTGGAGATTAAATCAAATGGGCAGCGCTGGATTACTTCTAAGACAAGCTTAACACAAAATACAACCTGCAATTCAATACATTACTAATAAACAGATCACCACAGCCGTGGAAAAGCACAGGGCCATCGGTGTCCTCTGCCAGCAGCCTGTGTGCAGCTACACCCATGGAAGAGTCAAAGGTCCTGCTACTGACTCTGTAGGAGCAAAAATGGGTGAAATCCTGGTGAAACAAGCCAAGCCTGCCATGAAATGAGAGGATATTCCAGCCTGGAGCTGCCATCTGAGCCAGGGCATGGCTGCTCCCATCCCTTTGAGCTCCACACCAAAGCTGCTTTAGTCAAGTTGTAGGAAAAATCAGGGCCTCCTGTGCCTTCAGGGCCCTGCTGCCCCCAGCAATCCCAGCCCAATCCCTGTCCTTAGTGGCCACAGGAATGGGAACTTCCTTCCATCTCTGCATCCATGACCATCCAAGGCAGCGTGGGCAGAACGTCTCTGGGCTCACCTCAGCCCCAGGCCCATCCCTTCCCTTGTCCAGGGCACAGGACTCTGCTGGGCTTTCCAAGGTGACTCCAGAACCAACAGAGCTTTTATGAATTAGTGAGCAGCAAACAAAGGGGAGAGAGGAAATTAATACTGGAGTGGAGATAATCTCCCCTTTATCTCACTGCACTGCTCGGCCAGCTCACATTTTCCACTGGAAGTCATTTTACTTAAGGGATGATGAGGGGAGATTAACCAAAGTTTTTATGCATCATCTAAATGCTGGGTTTCAAAAGGCCTCCATTAATAATGGTCAGCAATTAACTATCCTTTAGCAAGGAGCTGTAGCTCTGGTTCCCAGCGGAAATCCAGGTTGGTGAGGAGGTGACTCTGTGTGCAAACTTCATATCAAAGCTGGGATTTGTTCCCACTTGTGGCCTCTGGATCAGGCTGGGCTCCTGCTCACACCATCACCTATAATCCCTGGCTCTGGGATTTCAGATGTCATTTTTGTTGTTAATACACGAGGCACCAGAGTCCAAATTCCCCTGTGATTATGAGGACAACAACATTTGTCACCAAAATAAGCAAGTAAGACACTTATGGAGGAAACCTGGGGCCATTTTAGAGAGCAGATTTTTTCCCTCTCATTAAAACAGCCAAAAGTCAAATATTTCTACAAAATTCAGGATAAATTTTTCTTTGCAGCTATGTTAGAAACCTGTATCTGAACCAGTGCTGAACCAATCCATGGTGACAACAGATCTGCTTTGTAAATGGCCCTAAAAAATCGTATTTTATATGGCTCTTTCCTTGCCCCAGTCTGTGCAGTCAGAGCTGTAACTCAGATCAGACACACTGTAAAATTTAACAAATTAAACATCCTAAAAGCCTCCACTGCTGCTACTGCTGTGCTGCACAGGAACAGCTCCAGTCCACATTCAGTCACAGGATATTCCAAAGTGTCTGTGTCATCAGGAGCATGTCCACCACTGAGAGTCTTCCTCAGAATTTACATTTCAGATGTTTAAAAAAGGTAATTTCTTGTTTCTGGAAGGAAACTCCCTAATCCATCCCTTCATCTGCATTTCAAGCAGAAGCAGTAGCCTCTGGGATCTGTTCCGGTGGCGTCTCATCCTCTCAGCTCCAGAAGTGGTGGGTTTGGCAAACCAGGAGAGGCTGGCAGAGGTCTCAGAAGAACAAGCAGTTGGAAAAGCAGGTGCATGGGAATTCCTGGTGGGTGTTTGATCCAATCAGTTCCCCCAATGGATCAGGGCACTCCCACAGCTGCCCCCATGCACATCTGGGAGCACAGAAGTTTGCAGGACTAAAGCTTTATCAAAACCATCCTCAAGTCCATCCCAGTCAGTCCTTCCCACAGCCACATCCAGCTTGTTTGTCTTTCATAGATTAAAAAACAAGAAAAAAAGATTTCCATAGGAAACTGATTATCACTTTCTCCCCTCCCCCTCTAATATTTTGGCACAAATGCGTAAGATATTCACTGCAGATATAAAGAAACAGATAATTGGACAGCACTGACAAAGTTATGAGACTTATTTGGCAAATGTGAACCATAAAAACAAGTGCTAAGGGTTTTTTTCCAGTTGTGGAAGTTGTTTGCCACGACAGTTGCTGCAGGGAAAAAAAATATTAAACAGTCTGGAGCATGTATGTTTAAAATGAACATTTTATAATACAAGTAAATACACACTCTCCCATTTTCTCCAGGCAAAAACACATCTTAGAGTATTTTCATCAGCTGGAACAAGTTTTACACAGAGGGGTGGTTGTGTCTGAGATGTCCTGGCTGTTGCATGTGACAGCACAGGATCCCCCCTCCAGGGGTGCTCCACACTGGCAGCCAGGACCTGCTCATTCCATCCCCGCTCCACCTGGACACGGAGCCCACGGAGCCCCTCGGGCTTTGGGAGAGGCAGAGACTGGGAAAACACAACCCAGACTCGCTGTAGTTAATGCAAACAGACTGCAGAGAACAGAGCTTTAACTGCTCCAGGCAGGGCTCCCCACGGGACAATTGTCCATCTGGGAGCAGCTCCAGTCAAAAATCACTGCAGCAACACCAGAAAGAGCCTCAGATTGGGCTTTTTGCTCCACGTGAATCCAGGCTGATCCAAGAGGGCATCATCCCTCGGGCACCAGGCAAAGCTCTGCCTCCTTGCTGGCAGTCCAGTGTGGGAAATTCCTTCCTTTTTGGAACATTCCTGTGGGAATTTGTTCTTTTGGGTGTTTGAAATGCCTCCTTCCCCCCATGCTGCTCCAGTGCCAGGTGTGGATCAGGTGGATGGTGAAGGAATGCATGAGCAGGAGCCACCCCAGAGTCCTATGGGGTCTGGTGTTTCCATCCCGGAGTCCCACAGGCTCTGGTGTTCCTGGGATGCTGCAGGACCCGAGTCTGGATTTGTGTGAGGGAAAGGGAAAGTTTCCTGGGAGCTGAGATGGCTCCTGTGCGCTCACACAGCCCAGAGCCAGGCGGGCACTGCCTGCTCTCCACTGAAACAACATCCAGCTCTTTATCCTCACAAACTCCAGCTCCAAATTCCAACTGCAGCGGCCCCGGAGCATCCCAACCAAAGTGCCGACAGTTTCAGTGGAAGTGGCTTAAACGGGTATTTAAAAACAACAACAAAACAAAGAAAACCCACTTATTTGTTTTGAAGCAGATTTTTTCTCATCGCTTGAATAACTGGGGAGTTGTTTACTATGCCTTTCCCTAAGGGTTTTCCAGAGTCTCTGCTCCCCCCACGGGCCCCCAGGAGGAGTTTCCTTAGGAGACGCTGGAGCAGCGGATGCTGGGGGAGCCCATCTGCGTGAGGACTTTGTCCAGCCACTGCAAGGGGCCGTTGAGGTGCAGCTCGATCCAGCAGGGAGTGCTGGTCACAGTCTGCCTCCTGCCAGGGGGGAGAGAACACAGAACAACACAAATGTGACTGACAGAACTTGACAAATGTAAAAGGTTTCAAACTCCTGAGCATTCCTTCCTGCTTACACAACCATCCTGGCCAAAGGAATGTCTCTCCTCCGGAACAGCCTCTGGCCTGTGCTGCTGGTTTCTTTTAAAAACCCACCTTGTCCCTTCACATTTGTTATGATCCCAGACGAGCAACTCGCTATTTACTGCTCAGATTCCTGGGAACAGGCAGCTGATTCCCTGAAGGGACAGGAAGGTGTTGATCTAAGCAAAATCCTTCGTTTTTCCTCTGCAGACCTTTCCTAGTTAGACAGCAAGGTAAGTGTTCACCTAATACGTTCAGTTTCCCTATGCACAGGACAAGGGTATTCACTTTTTGTTGTATCCTTGGGTTTCAGTAGAACGTCGAAGTGCTGGGAAGAGCTCACCCTGAGCCCTTCAGATTCCCTCCTGTATCCATGGGCCCTCCTGGGCCAGAGCTCGCCACACTCTGACCTTCCCCTGCACAAATCCCTGTTCCCCTCGCCTCTGTCATTCCCCTTGAGGCCAGACCCCACGGATATCTCCAGACGGCAAAGCACGAAGAGATGGGGAGGAAAAGAAGGAAAGGGAGACCAAGACACAGAGCAAGCGGCTCTCCCTCCTCTGCCGAGGCATGGCCGAGGTCTTGTTCCAGGCAGAGAGGCTGTTCCAGGCAGGGACAGCTGCTGTGGAGGAGGGAGATTACAAAGCAAGAGAAACAGCCTGGGAACAGCCTTGCTTTACACCCTCATTTCCCACAGAAGCTGTCCTTGGAATCTGGCGGTGGGAGGGAGAACCTGAAATCTGTGGGGCCTAGGGACAAACCAGGGGTGGAAAGGGGACCTTGTGCTTGGGGGGGTGCTCTGAGCTCTCACCACCATCCCTGTCCCTCTCCATCACAGGCTGCTCATGGAATTGGCTTCTCCCCCTTCCCTGTACCAAATCCCTGGCTCAGGAGTACTAAACACCCCCCCTCCAGACGGCCCAAGGGTGAACCAGGAATCAGAGAACGGCACTCTGGATGCTGCTCCCACAGTAGCATCTCCACCCCTGAATCACCAACCCAGCGTGCTCTGACAGGGGCAATCAGATGGGGAATTTTGTCACAAGGAAAGGCAGGACGGAGGGAGCAGCTCCGGTGTGAGCGCAGGGTTTCGGTGCCTCCAGAGCCCCACAGGGATCCCTGACTTTCCGTAAGTCACGCTTGTCTGGAGCTCATTAGGGCCTGGCTGGGAGCCAGCCCTGAACTGCTCTGGCCCGAGCTCAGGACAATTTCAAAACAAAATGGACTCCAAACATCTGGAGAAATGAAGAAAGTGGCAGAGTAACGTGCAGGGCCCGGGCTCCAGCTGATCCTGAGGCATCTCCCCCTCCTGCACAGCCACAGGGAGCAGTGGAGCAGCCCCGGAATGGCAGTGACCCCATGGAACTTTGAGTAAGGCCACAGCTTTAAAGGGTGCAGAGTCAAATATTTCCACATCACTCTTGGCTTAAATCCTCACCAGCTTTCCTTCTCAGAAAACAACATCCATTTTCCATTGAATTTCATCTCCCCTGCTTGTACCATTGATCCCTGATTTCTCTCCCTCGGCTGTTTGCTCCCCAGTGGAGTGACAGAGCAAAGCTATGGAATAACTGTTCCCACAGCATCTCCACTGTCCCTGTGGGGTCAGAGTAACCACATCATCCATCCCACACACCAGACCTCCTGCACCTCCGTTTTATTCTCAGTATTCACTGGGAAAAACAGTGATCCTGCTGCTCCCACATTCTCCCACTTGCCCTGTGGCAAGCCCTAAGGAAAGGATCAGGAGATTTAACTGTCATTTTGCAGCAACCCTCCCAGTTTTTTCAAATAGAAATTTTCAAGCCAATCTCCTTTATTTTAATCCCATTAGTCCCTGATAAAAAAAGCATTGAATCCAACCCATGGGAACCACTCACACTCACACTGTACTTCCACAAGGGCCCGGAGGGACAGGACACAGGGAATGGCTTCCCACTGCCAGAGGGCAGGGATAGATGGGATATGGGGAAGGAATTCCTGGCTGTGAGGGCGGGGAGGCCCTGGCACAGGGTGCCCAGAGAAGCTGTGGCTGCCCCTGGATCCCTGGCAGTGTCCAAGGCCAGGCTGGAGCACCCTGGGATAGCGGAAGGTGTCCCTGCCCATGGCATGGGGGTGGAATGGGATGAGCTTTAAGGTCCCTTCCAACCCAAACCATCCCAGGATTCTATAATCCTGTCTTGATAAAAGTGCAGTCTTAAGACACTCAAACCATCAAATACAGATCTAATTTTAAGGAAAAAATGTAGTAATTCCTACATGGACCATGTGGATTTATGTGCTGTGCTCCAGGTCAAGCTCTTGGTTCGTACCAGTGACCTTTCAGGTGTATCCCACAAAGAGACCAGATCAACCCATTCCCAAGAGCCACAACCCATCTGTGTTCCTGAACAGACACTGGGCTGACTCCCTGTTTTCAAAGTGGAGCAACATCTCTGCGGGACTCTCCCAGTTGGGAATTGAGGAGTGGCAGGAGCAGAGCCCAGTGGGATCCCGACCTGTACTCGGCGCCCCAGCCCTTGACGAAGCTCATGCGGATGGTGCACATGCGGGTCAGCTGGTACACGGCCTCGAAGCCCTGGTTCACCGACTGCGCCAGCAGAGCAGCGAACTCCTGGTTGTTAAAAATCTTCAGGTTACAGCCTGTGGGAAGGAACACAGCAAGGACAAGCACTGGCTTAACAGGACTGAGAATTACATCTCTTCCGGAGCAACTCAAGGCTGCTTTCCCATGTTCTCAGAGCACCTGGTGCCACACAACTCCAGAGACAGGAACTGAGGCTGCCACATTTTCACAGGAAGAAGAAAAAGGAGAGGATTCTGAATGTTGGAGGCCCCCAGCAGATTGTGACCAGCTTGTGAGACCAGACTTGGGATCCTGCTGTGGAACCTCCTCCTCCTGGATATTTCCCTCCTCTTGTAATTTAAAGCCCGACTATGACTGAACACTCAACAACAGAGATCCCTGCAGGCCCTGGAGAGGAGGAGTGCACAGGCTAAAAATAGGAGCTCCCTGGTGCTGGATTTACACGGAGTCTGTCACAGAATGGGGAAGTTCTGAAGCGAAACCACTCTGACACACCAGGAAACAGCTCTGAGAGTTAAAGAGGCTGGCAGGGCTGGTGGCAGGGCTGGTGGCAGGGCTGCTCCTGCTAAAATCCTCTCTTCTGTTTCACTATCACGTGCCAATCACTTTGCTTTTAAAACTGAAGTTTTTCCTCTGATGTTTAGCCCCAGCTAAATGACTGAGAACAACTTATTCAACTGTTCTTAGGGGAAAAAGGTGAAATATAATAACATCCTTCATAGTTTAGATAAATAAATGCCCCCCCCTCTTTAAAAAAGTGTTGCTACATCTGCTTTCTCCCAGATAACCATAAACAAGTTAAACTCTCAAACCAGGCACTCAGCTAAGGCTCATTTGGGATTACACATGGGCCAAGGCCGAAAAACAACATTTGGAGTGGGACGAATGTGTTTTGCTAAAGATCACTCGTGAGCCTCCTCTCCTGGGCTGGATTCATCTGGTGCGGAGCAAAGGGTGACCACAGCAGCTGCAGGAAGCACTGCCCACTTCTGGGATCAGGGAAGAGCCCAGGGGCTGCAGTCTCAGGGAGTTTGAAGGGAAGCAAACAAGAAGTTTGAAGGGTGAAAGCGTCAGGGCCAGGTTGAGCTCAGGGAAGGAGGAATAAACTCCAGGAGGATCCCAGTACTGGATCCCAGCCCTCAGGAGTGCTTGGGAACAGGTCTCTCCATGGGGAGGAGTGGGAATGACTCAATCCTGTCAACAAGGGAATGAAGAAACTGCTTCAAACCCAGAAGAAAAGGCGGCCAAAGACTGTGGCAAAAGTGGGGAGAGCTGGCGTCCAAAAACTGTGCCTGAGCTGGGTCCTGAGCGGAAATGTGGGCTCTTCATGTCTGCAGATGTTGACTCCAGCCAGGGTGGACTCTTGTGATGTGGTGGAGAATTAAGTCATAATTTGCAGCACTGGCAGCTGCATCTGAGAAAGGAAACCCATTAGGATGGGCCAGAGCTTGGAGTGTATGGATCTCCTCTTAAAAGAAAAAAACTCAAATATTTCTAAACAAAGAAGTTCAGTTTTTAAATATATACAGGCTTTTAACTGCAAAAAAGCCAGCTTGTGTAAGCTTAGCTAAACAACCAAATTCCATTTCAAACAGCATCTCCTCTCTTACCAGCTTTTTGCATTTATCTAACAAAAAAGCCTGTCCTTCCTAGATAGATTAAATAAATTATCTTGTAATCTTTCAGCAAAAATTTTAGACTGTAACCAGAACAACCAGGTGTCTGCAATGTGATTTCTTTAGAACAAACTAATTCCCAGAGGAGGGAGGGGATTTCACTACAGAACAGAAAAAAAAGTAACCATTTAAATCTATTACGGGTGAATCTAAATTAAGAGAAATTTCTTACCATTACTTAGAGGCACAAACAAAATTATCAATGTGTCTATCAGATAACTACAATACAACAGGGGGCTGATAAAAAACACTGAAGGAACAAGTGGCAGATTCTGCTCTAAGTTGTGCTTAGATTCTGTTCTGTTGGATGAACGTAGTGCAACTACTGGAGCCTACACAGCTGCTTCTTTCAGCAGTACCTTCATCCCTTAGGCTATAAAAATGCAACGCCCTGCTGGAATTGTCAAGTGGCTCTTTAAAGGGTAAAATAGATTTTCCAAAGAGTTTGTGGACTCCCCATCCCTCGAAGTGCTCCAGGCCAGGCTGGATGGGGCTTGGTGCAGCCTGGGGTAGTGGAAGGTGTGACAGGGGATGAGCTTTACTGTCCTTCCAATCCAACCCATTCCATGATCTTATAAGAAGTTCCCGAAGCCCGGAGATCCCCGCACCCATCCCTACCGTGACAAGGAGCAAGGCTGCCCCGGGCAGGTGCCCGGTGCGTCTCTTACCCGGGGGGATCTTGCAGACGGTGGCCGGGTGCCAGCCGTAGCGCTGGTTGCAGTTCGGGGACTGCACGAAGATGGCGCTGTCGCTGAGGCACTCGGCGAACACCTCCCCGCCGATGTAGTACAGCCTCACGCCGCGGCCTGCAACACAGCCACGGCATCAGCGCCGAAAACACCGGCAAGTGCCCCAGGGGCTGCGACAGCTCCCTCAGCCAGCTCTAAACCCGCAGCTCAGCTACCCATGATGGAAACTCTGTCCCACTGGACATTCCCGGAAACTGCTCCGTGAGCCAGGTGAGCTGAGGGAGGCAGGAGCACCGACTCCAGTTGGAATTGTACCTCCAACCCCAGCCAGGCGGTCCCTCCAAAGCAGCTCCCTCCAAAAACACACTGGTATTTTTCATATGAAGGTTCTATCAGTCAACACATGAAAGTCACCATTTCAATCAGTTAACACATGAAAAATCCTAATTTCTTCTGAAAGTCATCCCAGCTGGACATGACTGTTTGGGGATTTACTCAATGACTTAGAATGAAATTCCACAGCACTTCCAAATCCTTGCCTTTTGCTGGAGATGACTTTGTGTACAAGGACACACATACATTGCCCATAGGTGTTTACACAAATCATTAAAATCTCAGTTAATAAAGGAACAAAGTTGAAGAATACATTTTGCTGCTCACATAAACGTTTGCTGTGGTCTCACATTCTTGTTTGAATGTGTTGCTTTCATCCTTCCACAGAGCAGAAGGAGTCTGCTGCATTTAAAATCTGATTTCTGAATCTTGGTGGGTTTGGGGGTTGGAGTTTTTTTGGTGCTAGAAATAATCTTCAAAACAAGTGAGGAAAGATTCTCCTGTGCAAGAGGGAGGATTCTCCTGTTGCTCAGGAAAGGGGAGCCAAATTAGGACAAAAATCAGGTTCATTTTTGATAGGAGTCAGCAGAAAACAGTAAAGAATAAGCAATTTTGCTTTTTAGTAAAATTGTAGAAATTTGGGATGTTCTTCTTAGCACAAGTTTAACTGAAAACAAATTGGATGGGACCTTGCAGGAAAAGTGGAAATTGAGATAACAATTAAGGAACTCAGTTTCCATTTATAAAAGGTCAGTCAGAAAATCAAACAGTGCAGGAGGGAAAAGGAACACACAAAATTATCCCTGACATCCCTCCAGATACACAGAGTGTGTGAAATGGTTTAAATTCTATTACATGCAGCAATTTTAGTGTTTCTTGGTGCATTTTTGTATTACGATTACATAAAAAAACCACAATTAGGGTTGTTTTATGGGAGATCAGCCTGCTGGAATCCATGGATATTCCCACCCCAGTGCTCTAAACCTGCTAATTAAGAGGTTTTTGTGGAGGTCTCCCCCTTCCCCCCGGAAAGCCACGGACAGCAGGCAGCAGGAGTTACCGATGTGTCGCCTCGTGAGCTCCACGGCCGCGTTCCTGTTGACGTTGGACAGCAAACCGAGGCAGAAGCGCTCGGAATTGGAGGGGTCAGTGAAGCCATCCACGGTCATGGAGGGCTGGGAGGCGTGGAAAGTCTCTCCCACCCTCTGGTTGAGCTCGTAGTAGGATATGGAGCACCAGAAGGCCGGCTCGCAGTAGGTCACAGGCTGCAAATCTGCACCAAACAAAAGCCAAATCAGCCACAGGAAGGGAAAGGGGGAAAAAAAAACCCCAGCTGGTATGGAATATTGTTCTGCTCCATTCCTCAGGCTCACTTTAACCAAACTTTCATTTTAATGGAGCACAGCAAGGAGGTGACATCACCCCTGGAGCTTCTGGCACGTGGAGCAATCACAAATAGTCAAAGGCATTACTCCCTTAGCAAGTGGGGCGTCACTGAGCAGCCTCACACCTGGGAGAAATTAAATAAATAAACTCCGCTTTACTATGAAATGTGGGATCACTTTTAGGTAGCCAGTTCATTAAAGAGACAAAGAAAATGAAGGAGCAGAAAATCTTTGAAAGAATGAAGCACAAACCTGCTGTCAACAGCACAGGTGACTGCACCCTAAATCTGTGTACTTCCAGCCAGCAAGTCCAACTTTCCTTGTCATTGACCTTGCTGTGATCTCTTTGGCACTGGTGAAACCAGTAGAGTCTGAAATACACCCCAAACTGTCTGTAATTCTGGCATCAAGGTGATTTAAAAATGAGATACTTTCTCCCAGTGCACTGGATCTCAAACCATCACAGGAAAATCCATTTTCCCAGCAGGTGAAGGCCCAGCCTTCCCTGGGGTCCTGGTTTGCCTCGTGGACCAAAGCCAAGGGGCTGAAGCTGAGGAGCAGAGGGAGCTGAGGCAGCCCCAGGAAGGCAGGGTGAGTACTCAAACAGCACTGAATGATTTAACTGCTCCCACTGAAGCCGAGGAGATTCCAGCAGAGCAAGGCTCAAGTTAAATTTCCTGGAAATGCAGCCCGAGGAGGTGCCCAGCCCTGCAGGAGCCAAGCCTGAGCAGGGGACGTGCAAAGCAGACCCAGCCAATTCCTAGGTGCTACACCCCACATCCAGTGCAGGAGAATAATTCCCTCCAGTCCTCCCCCCAATTTATCACTTCATCCCCATTCAAACGGTGCTTAAAGGCAGAACAGAAGAGCTCCCATCTGGCCAAGGAGTTAACATCAAGCAGCAAACCCCAGCTTTTTCCGTAGGCTTTCCCATCTGTTGTGCTTGCACGGCTTAGGAGAATGTGGGGCTTAAGAGATGAGCTCCAAAAAAATCCAAGGCAGGTTTTCACCACCCCATCCTCCTCTCACACTGACCAGGGTCTCTGAGGAGATTTGGGAGTCTTTTCTCACCTGTACCTGTTACTCCATAACCTTCAGGTACAGGTTGGAGCAGCCAAAAGACACACTGGCTTCCTCTCATTACTGCACTGGAAGAGTTCCCAAAATAGCCAATAATCAGGAAAATCACTTTGGTTTCTGCTTTGTTACAAGCTTTGTTGGCAGCAAATAAGGAACTGAATAGAAGTGCATCTGGGGAACTCTGTAATCCTTAGCAGGCTTCAAAGTCCATGAAATCTGGAGCTTATACCCATTCCCAGTTACCTGCCACTTCCTTGTATTTTAATTTTATAGCTCAAAGCAAGCCCCTCTCTTGGTATGCACAGATGTTCCACATCATATCCAGGAGTGACACAGGTTCACTGTCCCTGCCTTTTTCTCCTGCATGGCACATTTGGTTTTCCCACTGGAAACTGCCACACCAGGGCAGATTTCTCCAGCAGCAGCCTCATTTCAGCCCCAGCTGTGCCCACCTTGGGACTGCTCTGGGCTCCTGCGGCCCCAGAGCAGTTTGGAGAGGCCCAGCAAACACCAGCTCTGCCCAGAGCCTCCCAAGGTGGGTCCACCCACTAAAGGAAACAGATCAGTTCCACTTGACTGGGCTTTTACTCGACAGCAAGTACTTTTCTAATCAAAAGGCTGCTCAGGTCCAGAAAAATCAACTCGTGTTGATCCTTAAGTAATATCTTCAGGTTGGTGCTATTCAAGTTTTAAAACACTGAAACCTCTCCATGGTTTTGTGGTCCTTGCCTTCAGAAACCATCTCCACCTGGCTGGGGCTCAAGAGAACTGTGGATTCCCCACTGAAGGATGTACAGAAATTTTACTTCTGGCTTATTTGCAGCTTGAGGAAAGACATAAACCAACAAATCCTGGTTTGAAGAAAAGCTCATCTCTAAAAACTACAACCAAGTTTTTAATGATGCTGCTTTCTCCTGTGATTTGTAGTTTTAAACTTCAGCTTAAGCTGCTGTGGGATGGGCAAGTTCCCTCTTGTGTTAGAGCTGTCATAAATATTCATTTTCAATTTATGACTTCACTGTTTGGGGAAAAGAATGCAGCTCTGCTAAAGCCAAAGGACCCTGAGGGGGTACACAGTCAATAAAAGAGGACACATGAAACCCAGGCAAATCCTGCCTGAATCATCTCTGCACAATTTCAGCCTTGACTCAGAAACAGCTTTGCTGTCAGAAGTGTCCCCTGGGTTCTGGGATGGTCCCAATCCTGCATCCTCCCTCCACATGAAAGTCCTGGGAAAAATCTGCTGCCTGCTCTGCTCCCCCTCTCTGAGCACAAGGGAAGTTGCTACCCTCATTTCAGGGAAGGTGTTTGATCACAGTGTGGCTCAGAACCCACTGAGAGATGTTTCCAACTGTACCAATCCCATCTCCCTCCTTGGAAATGAGGAGATGCAGAGATGTGAGTGCTTCCTTCCCTCTGCACCCAGGGAAGGGCTGGCTGTCCCCTGGGACAGGGGGACAGAGGGATGTGGATGTGACCGTGGGCCATGTGCTCATTCCTCTGACAGCTCCTTCGTCAAGTCCTTCTGTGGAGCAATCCCTGACAATGGATTTCCTGTGCTCCAAGGGACGGCCCCTCAGAACAACAATATGTGTGTGACCACAGGGCTGGTCCTCAGCCAGCCTGAGCTCCCTGACTACATTCCCAATGTCCACAGAATGCTGGCAACTCTCCTTTCATTTTGTTTTTAGTATTTCCCTCAGTTCGTGTTTCAGCAATAGGGAAGAGATCCTTGGATATCTGTGACTTCTACTTAAAGCTTATGTTTGACAACTGAAAACTTGACAACTGTAATTTGGAACCAAAACTCAAACATGTCCAACTCCAGCACACAAACTGAAAGGAGAATAAAATATTTTTAAAAAGATTCCAATATGTTACCTTGCAACACTTTTGTGCCTGGGAATGGAAAGATGAAATTCCCTGAGCTCCTTCCATCCCACGTTTCAGCCTGACATGGAAAACCTGCCCTGCTCCTCAAGGTAACCCTGCCCCTGGTGTCACACTTGGTTTGCCTCGTGCTGCTTTATTGCCTCTGCAACTCCCTGGAACATGGCCACGGGACTTAAGTCCAAAGTTCAGTTTATGTAAAGTCTTAGAAGCTTCAGGTAGTTCTGCTCAAATAAACAAATCAATTCTGGGACACTATTTTCTTCATGGCAAAGCTGGAAAAGCCCCCCCTCTGCTCAAGAGCTGGATGAGAAACTCCCTCCTTGCACACACTGCTGTGGGGTTTAGATTTCTATTCCATTCTCTCAACAAGTGCACAGAGAAAGCCTCATTAGACTCCTGCAGAGCGAAGTCCAGCCCTAGACAGTGGAGTTCTGCTTATCCATGGAATTACAGCAGCGCTGCAGGTCACCAGGCACCAACAGCTCCAAGAGGAGAGACCAGAGGGCCCCTTCCTGGGCTGTGACCATCAGGCTGAAGGTCTGATTTCCCTAGGAGCAGCTCCTTGCTGCAGACAAGCCATTTACAACACACATATGATGAGAATTTTGCGCTTGGACACTTCTAAGTTGCTCAGCTGCCCTTTCGTTTATTATTCTGTAGCTTCCTCACAGGCAAAAATTTACAATAAAATTAAAAGCGACAAGAAGTTCTTCATTTGTGGAAGCTCCTGCCTGAGAGCAATAAATATGGTTTGCAAGAATTTAAAGGTGTCTTTTAATGCTGGTAAATTAAACTGCTTCTCTGCTGTCTGCTCCTCAGACTACAAAGAGATTCCTTGTGCTTTACCAGCTTCACCTGCTCCTTTTTTTTTGTCCCCAGACAGCACCTGAGACATCTGATGTGTTAATAACCAGTGTCCCTGTCAGGAACGATACAGAGGTCTGTTTCCTAGAAACTCCCTTCTGCCTTATGTAAGGCATATACCACTCGCCAGGTTGGATTTGTTACATGGAATTGGCTTTTTATTTTTAGGTTGAAAAAAAAGGATAAATTGAAAGAAAAATCTCATCAGCTTCCAGGCAGCACACTCGGATAAAGGAAATAAAAATTTCTCAGTCATGTGCTCTTTTCTTGGGGTGTAGCAGTTAAAGACGTAAAAGTTTTGTGTCACCATGGCAATATTAGAAAAAAAAAAAGGGGAGGGGGAGGGGGAAGAAATCCTCTCTTCAACAGCCCCAAGATATCCACAAGTCAGCCAATGACTGACAAATTTTGGAGCAGTGTCAAAGTCTTGTGTGCCAGGATTAAAAGCATATGTAAACTTTATGGCCATGGTTATTCCAGAGCAGTCTCAAGTGGGCTCTGTCTGCTGCCTTAATGAACAGTTGGGGAGCTGATCCTGCAGCCAGGCAGAGCTGGGAGGGATTTTTATGGCACACACGGAGAGCAATTCTGAACAGGGCAAGAGCTCAGTGTGATGGAGATCAGAATGAAAATAAAGGGTGGAACTTTTGAGATAAGAGGGTACAGAAAGAGCCACAAAACCTCTTGTGGTGCTTCAGAGGTTCAGCTGCTCTCCCTTCTCCTCAGGGTTCCCCTGTTTGCTGTCACAGGTATGGAATGAGTCAGTGCCAGCCATGGTCTAACAGAGCCCTTGGGGCTGGAATGTGCTCCCTGTGCCCAGGATGGAGCTGGGAGGGGAAGATGACTCCAGATTGCAGTGTAACTTGAGTTTGGGGGAGGAAAAGCAGCTGGCTGTCAGCCAGAACAATCCTCCTGTGCATCTGTGGTTTGTGCATGTCCCCCACAAAATTCCGCACCCACAAACACCTCTGGTGCTCCAGGAATGTTGTCCATGACCTCTGCGTTCACCAGCATTCCTGCACATTCCCTGTTTATTTGGACTCTCCAACCCACCTCCTCCACTTTTCTCTTCTCAGACCAGGCTCAGTCTCACAGAATCACAGAATTCCAGGATGGTTTGGGTTGGAAGGGACCTTAAATCCCATACAGTTCCACCCCCTGCTGTGGGCAGGGACACCTTCCACTACCCCAGGTTGCTCCAGCCTGGCCTTGGACAATTCCAGGGATCCAGGGGCAGCCACAGCTGCTCTGGGCACCCTGTGCCAGGGCCTCACCGCCCTCACAGGGAACAATTCCCTGCTTGCATCCAATCCAAAGCTGCCCTCTGGCAGTGGGAAACCATTGGAATATTGTAAAAAGTGCACAACCTCGACATCATCATCCAAATGTCACCCTCTGGACTGTAATTACACCCAGCTCCCAGGATCATGTGCTTACCCAGACTGTTGTGTGCTGGAGACATGGGGTTTGGTGATAAGTTTGGAGAACCTGAAAATCAAGGTGGGATAATTATTGCTATGGAATCTGCACCAGGAAAATCACTCACAGGATCTGCCATGCTGCCCAGGCTTGTTGGAGGGACAACCCACTGCTCACTGAAGTCTCACTTTTGACACTGCAGCTTCTCTGATGTTTATTATTCCTTACAGGAGCTTTCAAATATCAACTTGCTGCTCCTTCACAGGGAATTCACTGAAGTTTAACCCATTAATTTTCCAAACTGAGCAGCACTTGGCTGTTTTACTTTCAGGTATCATCCTGACAAACCCAGTTAGCTGGGCACTAAAGAGCTTGGGTGTACATTGCCAGACAAAATATAATTAAAACCGTAACACTTTATATCCCCAATCCTGCTGGGTTTGGGACAATGGAGTATTGGATCAGGTTACACAGATCTGACCAAAAGGCTGTCAGAATTTTATCCTCAGTCATGTATATCTGCCACAAATTCTGAGCAGAGATTTTCAGTATCTGCACTTGGATGTCCCATGGACACAGAGAGGTGGTGCAGCCCATTTTAACTTTTCCTTTCACACTATTCTGAGCTGGTTTCTTTCTTTATTTTTGTTTTCTATAATGAGGGAAGTCCATGACATCTGAACATTTATATGGGCTATCTGAACATAATATATGGATTATTTGAACATAAATTAAGTATTCTCATTCCAAACCTGGCTACTTCTTTTTGTGGCAATGACAGAAAACCTGGACATTCAACTTTCTTTGGGATACAGCCACTAAATTAAAACCCCAAAGGTGACTCACCTGCATCCATGCTGGGGTTCATCTGGTGGTCACTGGTTTCTCCATCCTCACTCAAATAGCCTGGAGGAGGGGTCTCTGGAGGCATAAAATCATCACACTGTCAGTGCAACTGAAAAGTCTGGATTTTAAGCACCAAAAACATTCACTTTGTCATTCACAAGGAGCTCAAATTCTTTTTTATTACTTTTCTTTCTCAAGCTGCTGGAGGGAGGAGCCAGCACAGCCAGGGTGATATCCGTATTTGTGAATAACAGAGGAGGGGGAAACCAAAAAAATACGGATTTTCAGTCCCATAAAACTTTAAGCCATGGAGGCAGTTTTCTGTCCACATATTTCTGCTCTCCTGGAATGCAGCTGCATAACTTGTCTGCATAACTTGTCCATGCAAATAAGGTGTAAATTGCTTGTAAAAGAGCTACATAAATAGAAGAGCTCAATTCCATCAGAAATTTGGAGAATTTTACTCAAAATGGCTGGATTTCATTCAAATCTCAACCTGGTAAGGGAACATCCAGTTTAGATTTCACAATAAACTGAGGACGTACCACTGAATGAAGAGGTCAGTTTAAAACCAACAAGACAAAGCCATGAACAGCACTGTTGGGTGCCCACATTTACAACTTCCAGCTATTTCTGCACAGGTTCCCACTCTAGCTCCAGAGGAACGATGGAAAGAAAGATTCCCAGTGTGGGATCCCCAGCCAGGATTCCCTGTGCTCTCTGACCCTTCCCTCTGCTCCTGTATGGAAGACACAAGGTACCTGGAATGTAGTTGCTCTGGGGCTCGATACCTGCTGGGAAGTTAGTGTTCTCTGGGATTGAGTGGCTGTAGTCATCCAGGGGCGGGAATTCGGCCGGAATCTCCGTGTGCCGAGGCACCAGCACCGGAGGCAGCACTGGGAAGAAAAACAAGGAACAGCTTTAAAATAAAGTGATTGAAACAGCAGAAAACGAGGAGAAACCAGTTTGGAGTAACAGCCCTAAATACATGGAATACAAAGAGGCTCACTAAGGGACAGGATTTGATGTTTGCTTCTAGAGTAACAGCAGCAGGAGAAGATGCTGTTTATTCCCAGCAGGTCTCAGCTGGGAATGGATACAGCTTATCAGCGCATACCTGGTTTCTCTGCCCCTTCCCAGAAACAGCTCTGCTTGAAAAACGATTTAAGAGAAGTTGCACCCCATGATTTCCAAGGAATGAGTTTCCCATAGGACGGAGCAGGCAGGTGGGATTAGCATAAACATCCTGCCTGGCTCTGCAGATCTGTGTTGACATGCAGCAGAAGCTGCTGCAGCCCCAGATCAAAGTCCCTTCCAGAGGCAGGAGGAGACTCCAGAACAGGAAGTTGGGAGCTGTTCTTAGACCCAGCTCAACAGTTTATCCTTAATTTAACACCAGCAGCGAGGGATGCACAGAACACTGCCATGGTTCCTGCTGGGGGTTGTTCATGTGCACGCAATGCAACACTGGGAACCTGGAACCTGCTCACTTGGATTTCATCAATTCCCAAAGATATTTTCCCCCTGAGTGCAGGTTCATAAATTATTCTATTCCACACAGTCAGGGATTACCACCACCAACAGACCCGCTGTGCCTGGGAATGCCCTCGGAGATGCCTCCTGCTGCAGGAGAGGCTGAGGACAGGCAGGGCTGTGGTGGTACCTGGGGTCTCCACTCTCTGGTAGTGGTAGGGGTTCACACAGACTTCGTCCTTCTTCATGTTGAAGGCGAACTCGCACATCTCCATGGCGCGCAGCTCGTGGTGGCTGTGCAGGTCCGGCCAGCGCCACAGGCGGCAGTAGATGACATGGGGGAGGCCCTTCCTGTGGGACACCTGGAGCCGCCCATCCAGGGATCTGCAGCACAGCACAGGGAAGAGTGGTTAGCCCGGGATTAGCACAGGGGGCTCCTATCCCGGCACGGTCATCAACACCTGGCACTGGCAGGAGGCTGCTGGTCCCTGTCTTCGGGCCAAGGATTTACCTCCAACAGCAGTAAAATCATGGAATTACTGAACGGTTCAGGTGGGAAGGGACTTCAAAGCTCATCCCATTCCACCCCCTGCCAGGGAAGGGACACCTTCCACTATCCCAGGTTGCTCCAAACCCCGTCCAACCTGGCCTGGGACACTTCCAGGGATCCAGGGGCAGCCACAGCTTCTCTGAGAATTCCATCCCAGCCCCTCACCACCCTCACAAGAAACAATTCCTTCCCGATAGCCCACCTACCCCTGCTCTCTTTTAGTCTGAATCCATAGCCCCTTGTCCTGTCTCTCCAGGCCCTCATCCCAAGTCCTTCTCCAGCTCTCCTGGAGCCCCTTTAGGCACTGGATGAAGCATCCACAACAAACAATATTTTTTCACGTTAACAGCCTTGCTCTGGATTTATTTTTATGTTTGGGTATCTGGATTTTTTTAAAACTAATTTTATGGTTGATTAGGAGGCCAAGACAAAAGCTACAGTCAGTAAGAACACAACAACGTAGCGGTACTCCTTAAACACTGCCGTGTCCTAAACAAGCAGGGTGCTTGCACAACTCTCAGCAATCTCTGCTGTGCTTGAAAAGGTGTTACATCTTAAAATGTGTGCTAATAAACCCGGACTTTCAAAACACAGACACATGAATTTTCCTTGTGACAAAATCAATATATAAATACCTTTAATGTAAATTTATCTACTATGTCTATATAAAGTTCAGGAACCTCACAAACAACCAAGGCTTCCAGTTTAATTTTCCAAGTTGCAGCTTGAAAGCAAGTAAGAGGTTTTACAGCATTGCTTATTTTTATTTTTATATCTACCCTGTGTCTCCTCCAGTTCACTTTTCACCTAATCCCATCCTCATCCCAGAAAAGCCTCTTCCTAGCAAACCTTCCTGGGAACCAGGACAAGAGTGCTCAACTCCCCTCCAGCAGAGGAAAAAGCTGGAGCAGGGTCTCCTCGGTGCTGGATGAATGGGAACGGCCCCCAGGCACTTCCTTTGAAGTCTAACCCTTCATTTCCCTTGCTTTTCCTAATGGCCCAAATGAAAGACTTCAGGGCTTTGGTGAAATGAAATACTTCTCTTTTTTAATTTGTCAAAGAGAGAAAAAAATAAAGAAAATTGAAATTTTACTTGGAATTATTTCCCCTGGTTCTTTGTGTTGGCAGCCGAGTTAGAAAAACAAAACAAACTCAAAGCAAAACACACAAACAATTATTCCAAAGAGGCTGGGCACCTCTTGGCTGCCCTAGGAGAGTTTTCCCAAAAGCTCCTCTGGCAGAGCTTGGTACCACACACATCTTTGCGAACACTGCTACAACAGGGAAGGCAAAACATAACTGATTCCAGCAAAAATTGGGGGAATATTCCCAAGGAGAGTGCCAGTGGCTAGACCTGAGTTTCTGGGCAAGGTGGGAATTTTGGTGTTGATTTCATTGGAGCCAAGACTGGAGTTACGTGCTCTCAAAATTAATCAGGTTGGGAAAACTTTTAAAAAACAGATACGAAAAATGTGAAAATATTCACTGACTTTAGCAAAAAGAGAGGAGGCTGAGACAAGGAATAAACCAGGAGTGCTTCTCCATTCCCCTCACCTTTCCTTTGCCTGCTTGGCAGCATATTTTGCACCCAAGTGAGGAAAAAGGAGAGAATATTCCAAGTATCCCACAGGAGACACAGTTGTGGGAAGTGTTATTCCTGCTCCCAGTCTCTGCAGGCACATGGACATCGTGGATTTGGGTTGAGCAGCTAAGGTGGGGCACTAACACAAAACGTGTTTGACTTTGGGGTTATTTCCAAGGATGGAGCTCTCCCTAATTCCCCAACAACAAACTTCCCAATGGGCTGGAGGGGAAAGGGCTCTTCCTCCCATCATCCCAGGGCTCTGGCATGGATGCTGCCCATAACACAGAAGGAGATTGAATTCTCTGCACTCTTTATCTAAAGAGACTTTTTGAAATGACAGAGCCATCTGGTTTATTTTCAAATCCAGCAACCTCCCCCTCTCCCCTCCATAAGGAGATAAGGTAAAAGGAATTCTATTCCCCCAAAGCCCTGGGGGTTCACTGGGTTTTTCTGGTTGGGAAATCTCTCCTCAGGCTCCCCATTGAGGGACTTGGGACAAAACAGCATTGTCTGCACATTGTCCTTGGGAATGTGGCTGAGGAACAGGGCAGCTCCATTTCCTCCTGCTGTCCTGCCCCAACCCTCCAGGAGCATTTTCCTCAGCCCTCAAGGAGTATTTCTTCCCAAGGAACAAACACCTGGTGTGGCTGAGATGGGACAGGAGATAAGATGAGCCAACACTGTGCTCTGCTCAGGGCAGCCCTGCGGGTGACCCCAGCCCGTGTCCCACATCGCTGCGCAGAGCCATCCCATAATAAACTCCAGGGCACACACAACTTCTTCCCTCTCCTGTTCTGAAGCACAGGCTGATCCCAAACCATCTCAGGATATCCAGACTTCATTAAAATTAGCAGAATCTAAGCACCCAAATTTCCCTTGGGATGCAGAATTGTTCCTCCCTTTTACCTCTCCTTGAACCAGCCTGGGCTGAGCAGCTCTCCCTGTACAACTGCCTTGATCTATTTATTATTCCATACTATTTAACAGGATTTCTTTTAAAATTATCAGTATTCTTTGGCCAAAATTTAGTACTGGATTGTTCTCTAAAAAATCAGTACAATTTACGTTGGTGGGCCACTTTGTCATCCAAATCTTTCTACATGGCATGGAGTCCTTGAGAACCAAAAAACCCCTCGGGGTGAGCACCTTTAGGATGGATCCATCTTTACAATCCATTTTCCAGGAAAATTTACCACACAAAGCTGCCTCTCCAAGTCCAAATGCTGCTCAAAGAGCAAAGGGCAACAGTGAGGCTTTAACAGCAAAACCAGAGAGGGGAGGGCAAAAGAATGACAGAAACATTGAAGCTTTATTTTTAAACAATCTGCTTGAAAAACGGTGAGGATTAAACAGGAGAACATTGCGTAACCTGAATTTGATTTCCAGGCCTGATTGGGGTTTTTTCTGGTTGTTTGGGGTTTGTTGTTGTTGGGGTTTTTCTATTGTGTTCGTTCTGTGGTTGCTTTTTTAAACCGTATTTAATTTGTAAGATCCTGGATTGCGAAAGACAAAAAACCCACCCCACATTCTGAAATATTTTGGTTATTTTATTTGTTCCTCTTTGAGCACTTTGCAACTATCTTTAGATGGATACTGAAACTCTTCTTTGCACCCATTCTCCTGCTTTAAAAGCAAAGCTGAAATCTGTGGTGCAAAAATCAGGAGTGTAAATTAAGCAAAGTGATCTAAGCAATAAAATATTTTTGTCCAGGTTGGAAAACTTCAGATTTACTCCATTAGAGATCCAATCCCTTCCCTTCCCCATCAGTTTTATATCCCTGTCATTAATCTTCCAAGAGAGCAAAATGCTGAAAAACTCAAGTATCCAGTAACACCAACATGTGCAAAAAGGGAGAAGGAAAAAAGAAAACCAATCAGGAAACAAAAGTCGAAATTATTCATTTTAAAAATCACAAGCAGGAGCTGGTTTTTAAAGCCATGACTAATAAGTTGCCAGTTACTCTAAAATTCACCAAGAACTGTGGTCACAGGCTGTGATTTTCTTCTGAGCACAAAATATGATAAGTAGTTCCTTACTGGCTCTGCATCTGGGCTGCACCAGGAAAATTAGCATTTATTCTTGTAGCACAATCTGGCTTTTGTGGGCAGAGCTCTGTAATATCCACAGGGCTTCACTGAGCAGTTGGATAAGATCTCAACTTTCCCTCAACAGCGGCCAAATCAACAAGAGCAAATAAAAAAATGACCCATGCAGCACATTTGTAACTCCAAAGCTGATCCTCTGCCATCTCTTTCCCCTCAATTTGCTCAGCATCACTGAATTTTCCATTTTCTGGGGCACTTTTAACAGTGCTGTCATTCAAGTTCTGGAAATAGAAGTCGCCGTGTCAAGCTGAGGTTTGCAATGCACTGCCAGAGAGGAAACTAATAATTAATACTCCTGTTTAGCACTTAGGATTTATAGATTAAAATAATTAACAAATTTGTAATTTTCAACACTTCTCTATGGAGAGGGGAAGTTTTTACTGCCCTCAAACAAATGGAGTTGAAGGATTTTCCCAAAGCAAAAGGAAAGTTTGTGGCAGAGCCAAAACTAGGAAGGAATGAGGAATAAATCTCTCCCTCAATACTGTCAATGATCACCCCTGTTTTGTGCTGGTAACTCTCTCATCTGCTTTTTCTTCCCTCTAAAATCCTCATTTGGATTTAGAAGGAAACCACAGATCCTCTACAAAGCCACCCACAGCATCAGGTAAAGATCTGAAGGTGAAGAGCAATTCCCTTTTTCTTCTGGTGCTGCAGAATTCTTCTGCTCAGGTCTCGTTTGTTCTGGGTTTGCAAAGGCACTGATAATAGAAAACTTATCAATATCTCTTGTGTAAATGGTTCTTTACCTGCCTACTTCCATCCCAGTCTTCCCTAAGGCTTTGCAGCCTCCCCCTTCCCCCTCTCCAGAGCTGAAGAACTCCAGCCCTGGGAGTTGATGTCAGGATCAGATTATGACAGCATGAGTCATTTATTAAGATTCCAGTAAGCTCTTTAGCAGGTGCCTTGAGACCATATTTTTCAGAGTCTAATTTCACATTCAGACATAAGTACATTTTATTGGTTTACCATAAACTCTCCGCCCATTGTTGCTGCTCTCCTGCTCTGCTGCTCCTGGATCCACAGAGCTGTGTCCCCTTCCACTCTCACGTAACACCTCAGTTTAATTTAGATTTCTTTAAAGCTATGCAGAGATCTCATTTTCTCATATACCATCAACTATTTTTTCCCCTGTATTTTTTACTGATCTCTGTTATTTACACCCGCTCTGTTTCTGCCCCAGCTACAGGACATTGGTTGGTGGCTACCAAACCCAGCTCCCTCTTCTCTATTTTTAACCATTTTGTAATTTTATGCCCCTACATCTCTTTCAGCTCCTCCTTTTCCCGATAGTCAGGAGCACAGAAAACAGATAAGATATCCCAGAGGCCCAACCACACACCCTCCTACCTCAGAAAGGATGGAATATATCCTAATGCTTAATTAACGCTTCATCGTAAACACACTTCCAAACTTCTTAACATGCATTCCTATATTTCTGTCTTTTCTCCACAGAAAGTAAGGGATAGAAGTGGAATTTGAGGCCATGTTTCTGAAGGTATTGCATCCCAGGCACCTCTTAAATGTGAAATCCAGTTTTTCTAAGCAGTCCTGGTCCTTTTATTTATTTCAGCAAAGTTTATTGGCCCAGATCCGTGTCAGACTCATCTAAATTGATTTGTGCTTGAGCCTTAAGGGTGCAGGGAGTGAACACAGGAGAGGTTTCTGTACGTGCCTTTTTGAAAAGTCATTTATCAGAGCTCGTCATTTCTTCCCAGATTGCTGTATTTAACTCCAGTGCTGAAATCCAAAACCCAACACACTTTCATCCAACCGAACCAGCAACTTCCTCTCTCCCAGGAGATTCCAGGCATACTGATGGGGCCGTGTGTTTGGATGGGCAGGGCAGTTTCATAAGGAGAAAAGGGACGGATGGAAATGCCAAGGAAATTCAGATAATCTTCCATAACCCAGAGCACATTCTGAACAAAAGCATTTCAAGAAAGACTGAATTACTGGAACACACGGCAATCAAAAAGAAAAAAGGCAAATCAAAAAGGCAAAAAAAGGTGTTGTAAAACTCAGTTATTCAGTCAGCTGAATGGTACTTACACTGATTTACATTTAGTATCTAGTTTCTCTGTGCATCTTCTTGATGCTGTAGGGAAAAAAATCCTCCTATTTTCACTGAAATCAAGAGAGTTCTGCAAATTAGCATCAGCTGCTGATATATAACCCAGATAAACCAGAGCAAAAGAACCCAGAAAAGAAAGGAAAAGGAAACTCATGTGCTGCACAGCACTTGGACAGAAGCCTTGCACCAAGAACTGCTGCCCCAAATATGTGTCTGCTAACAAAAGCAAAAGGGATTATCAGAGGGAGTGGGGGAAAACGACAGTTTTAAGACCTTGGCCTCCCCTTCACAATATATACAATTCCCAGTGCCTTCAACAGAACCTTCATATAAATACCAGAGTCAGAACTGGCTCCTCAGACAAATGTTTGTGCATTCTATCAAGTTGGGACAAAGCCAACATTTCTTATGGAAACATTTCTGGTGGTCCTGGACAAAGAACATGTTTACTTTATAGCAGATATAGCTAAAAATACACTGTGCTCCAGCCTCCAATTATCTTGTTTGGAATAGTTTGAGGCTACTCAAGGTTCGTTGCTGTTATTTTCTTTATTATATAGTGAAAATGTTGCTGCTTTTCCTGTAATTTGAAAAGCAGCTATTTCCAGGTTGGCCATCTGTGTTTGGACCTCCCCCGCATGGATAATGAGATCCAGGGTGAAATTTTCCAGAATGCCCATCTCCCATTTTCAAAAGCAACGTAAGGCAGAGATCAGTGCTTTGCTGGAATTACACAGGCCTTTTAAATCTTCCCTTAATCCCACTGGCTCTGTGTTACATTGCTTTTCAAGATGGGTTAGCAGCCACTCAGATATGTAGTTATTTGCACAACCAGTAGCAATTAACAGCACACCACAAACAAGGGGACCTGGTCCCACAAACTTCCTCCAACCTCCTCCCCAGCCCCTCCGCAGGGATGTCCTTTGGGATCCATCCCACACGTGCTCAGATGCTCCGTGAGGGGATCTGGTCTCCATTAGGCTGCTCTGCCTTAAATAAAATCCAGTTTGCTTACAAAAAACTTTCTGGCTTCCTTATCAGTCAGTCTCTCCTCTTCTCCCAGAGAATTATCCACCTCTCTATTCCAAATGAGCTTTCCCAGCTCCAGCATTGTAGTGAATCAGTTCTGGGTGAATCACTTCCCATGTGCAGCCCGTGTGCTTCATCCCAGAGAAGATTCCCACAGGCTTTCCTCCCTAATCCTGATGACACAGAGCTGCCCAAACAAACCCCGGAGTTTCCACGCGGAGTTTCCACAAGGAGTTAACAGAAGGTGTGTGCTGAGGTGAAAAGGGTAGTGGAAGAAGGCTCTGTTAATTTTACAACTCCGTGAGTCACCAGCGATGCAGGAGAAATCCAGCTCCAAAAGCAAACCCAAAAGAGTGGGATGTCTTTGGGGAGCGCTGCAGATTTCAGATGAAACGCCTCATTAAAAGCTCACACAAGTTAATAATTTACAGTCTCTTCTGTCTGTAATTACCAGTGAAATCAGAGACTCTGCAAAAGTCCAGGTGTGTTTGGAGGAAAAACTTTGTAAACTTCTCTGTCTCATAATCAACTTTTACAACGCCTCTGAGGAGGCTGAGGGCAGACAGGAGGTATTGGTGCTTTTGGGGTTGTTACTCTTACTTGGGGGCTGGTTCTGTACAGTAAGAAAAAAGGGTTCTTTGGACCAGAGAGGTGGAAAAAGCTTCAGTTGAAATAGTTTTTTCCCCCACCTCAAACTCTCAGCAGCAAAAAGGAAGCTGTGTATGGGGCCCACCTGAAAGCTTCCTTTCTTCCTGTAACTCTCCAGAGCAGTGGCAAGAGTTGTTTTCAGGCTGCCACTCACAGCAGAAGTCACTCCCTCAGCCACCCCCTCCAGCCAAGATAATTATCTTATTCATGGAAGCCAAATTCTGCTTCCCTAAATTACAGATTATGTTTAAAAAAACTGAGAAACTTTGAGAAAAAGAGGGGGAAGAGTATCTTATCTTCCCCATGCTGCAAGACACGAGGAATTCTCTGCTCACCAAAAATGTGATTTTTCCATGGTGCTGCTGTCTGGATGCACCATTTCCCTCTCTCCTTCACTCTTCCCTGCCCTGGTGCTCCTGGAGCGAGGATATCTAATTCCAAAGCTGAGCTCTGACTAATGCAGGATGTGTGGGAGAGCAGCTCCATGAATAAGAGCTCTCCAAAGCACCAGGATCACGCTAAGTCACTCTTATCACCCAAACAGGATCTCCAGCGTGTGCGTGCACAGGGGCCTTCCTGTGAGGGTTTGATCATTGCTATTGCTCCACGGAAATCCAGCTGGGGTGACATAAAATGCTGCAGGAAAAAGCAAGTGGCTGAAATCAACACAAACAAATATCTTATTTTCATGTAAATGTCAGTAGTAATAAAAGCTTGAGGCCAGAAGTGATTAAAAAACAGTCCAGAAAACAACCCAGTATGAAAACAGATCACCTTTCAACGACCACAGGACACAGAACTGTTCCCAAATGAGATGTTTTTCAAAAGTTTTCCATGAGGTGTCCATTACGAACAGCTGAAAATATCAACTGCATCCAAACTCACATTTAAGGAACAGAGAGCCATTTCAGGTACCTTTCCTGTTGTCAGTTCCCCCTTCCCTCCCTCCAAACTCACAAGAATATTTGATATTCACGCCCTGGGAACCTCACTGGATAAATGCCTAAACATTGAGCTTAAACCAGATCTTGAGCTCGCCAAGGAGAAGGAATGAGGAGGGAAGCAAACTCACAGGTAAATATTAGTTTGTACTTGAAAAAAGCCAGAGCACATTTTCAATCTGCTTTTGATTTTCATGCCAACCTCGTATCGTCCTCTGTCAACCACTGGAAGGCCAAGGTGACACAGGGGGACAAGCACCCGGTGTCTCTGGCACCTGCTCCAGGGGGACAGTGACACTGCCAGCCAAATGATGGGAAATGGCCAGCAGAATTCCAGAAACAAGGGATGTTTTTCTTCCTAATTTCCTTTCTGGCCCCTCTTGGCTGGTGCCTTCAATGCCAGGCCCACAGGAGGTAGGCTGGACTGTGTGTGTGGTTCCGGCACTCTCCAAAGGGCCATGGAATGCTGTTTGGGAATGCTCTCCTCCTCCTTGCTCCCACACAGGCCTCACACTACCACCTTCCTGGGCAATAATGCCAGATAAAGCCTGGAAGCTCCTTGAAGCCACAGGAGAGATCCCTCCTGGCCTGAAGCAGCAGCCCAATGCCCTCTGCTGTGCCCTGAACAGGAATCCAGAGAAGACAAAACAATTTCCACTTTCAAATCCTGAAGTGTTTTCAGCGTTCTACAAGTGCATAAATAAGTCTGTCCATCTCTGTGGTGCAGCCAGGATGAGAGGGACACCAAAACTCTGCGTGACAGCCAACACCAACATCCCAGCACTTTGATGTCACCATGAGACCACCACCGCTCGCTCCAAATCAAAGCTCCGGGGGAACTTCTGAGCAAGCCATAATCACTGTGCAGATGAAATGCAGACAGGAGACCCAGGAACACCACCCAGCTCCTCTAAACCAACATGCTGAGGCATAGAGGGGTAACACTCAATTATCGCCATTTTCTGTCTCCTCTAGAGCAGCAAAATGCACTTGCTGGGTGCCTGGGTCAGCAGTGACTCAGAGAACAGAGGGCTTTCCACTGAATCATCCACAGTTTTAAGCACCCTCCAGGTTCTGTTGATGGGAGATGTCTCACTACCTACACCTTCCCTAAATACTTCCTGGGCTGTCCCGGGCAGGAGAGTGAGGGACACAGCACAGACCAAGGGTGCAAAGAGCAGGAATTCTCTCGTAATACCTGGATGCTACAAAAAGGAATAATGGCCAAACACAGGTCGAGCAGCCCTGCTCACTCCCACAGCATGTGAGCATGGACAGAAACTACACAAAGATAGGGAAACAATGGGATAACTCACAAATATTTGACTTCACGAGTCAACACAGTTTTCTTTCCCCTCCCCTCGTGACTAAGCCTTTGGTCCACACACCCACTCCATCCTCAAAAAAACAACTCCATGAAACAAATGTGATTGCTCTAAAATACACAGAGGCAATGACCAACCAGCCTCCCCCTCACAGCACTCAGCCTATTTACTAAGAGTCTGCACCGTCTGCTCTGTTTGTAACAGGATCCAACTCCCCCTCTCAATGAGACATTAAACACCAACAAGTCCAACTCCTCTCCACTTTCCTTATCCCATTCCCAAACCTCCGAGTCTGCAGACAACATCTTTCTCCCAGATAAACTTGCTGATCACTCCTAGCTGCTTCCAGGGGAAGGACACTGCAGTGTTCAGTGTGCCAGCTGATCCCAAACCAGCACTCAAATCCATGGCAAGGGCTGTGCCAGAGGCTCCTGTCTTTCCCTAGGGGAGAGCACTGGCAGCTCCATGCTCTGCCTCCCAACATCCCTGAGCCTGTGAGCTCAGGCTTTGTGCCATGCCTTAACGGGTTAATCTGGCAGAGGGGAGATTTGGATTCAACATAAGGAAGGAATTCCTGCCTATGAGGATGCTGAGGCCCTGCCCAGAGAAGCTGCGGCTGTCCCATCCCTGGAAGTGTCCAAGGCCAGACTGGATGGGGCTTGGAGCACCCTGGGATAGGGGAAGGTGTCCCTGCCCATGGCAAGGGGTGAAATGGGACAGGATTTTTCATTAAAGTCCCTTCCCACCCAAACCTCTCTATTATTCTCTGATTCTGCACCTCAACTGTAACGTGTCTCTCTGTGCTGCCCAAGGACTGCTGGAGGAATGGCAAAGCCACTGCCTGCACCTGCAGCCAGAAACCCAGGTTCAGCCCCATCCTGGCAGACTTGCTGCATCAAACCTTACTCTAGAAACCTACTCGCCATCCAGAACCACTGCTCCAGACCACCCCTAGTACCCTTCCCAGCCATTTTCTGTTTGATACATTTTCCTACACAAAATTTAAGGAAACCCTCCCTGCCAATCCAAACCTCTGAAGCAAGTGAAGACCTACCCCTTCTTTTTCTTTTTAACAATCAAAACAACTTGCCTGTCCTTATGTCATCCCAGCTAATCTCCTCCTCCTCTCTGGCACATCAGATAAATATCTTGTTCCTCCAACCCATCAGAAAACACAGCTGCTAAAATTATCACTCTGACCCATCAATCACCCTCCTCTCTTACACTGTCCCATATCTCCTCCAAGGTATTAAGTTCAAAACCTTGTCCTCAAGGCACTCCAGCCCTCTTTGTAACACCCTTGAGAGCTCATCCCAACAGCAGCTTCTCCCAAATTCCAGACTGGACATCCCCCACATGCTTCCCTTTGGCTTCTCCTTCCCTCCCACCTCGGGCCCCTCTCCCTGCTTTTAGCAGCTTACAGCATTACAGTGGTGTAGAAATACCTTCCAGCCCTGAAGAGATGGAAGGATGATCCTTCACCATCTCATTTCCTTGGGAAGGCTGATTAAACTGAGAGCACCAACCAGGAACAACATGATGCAAGCAGACAAAAAGGTTTGCAGGGAGCAGATAGTGCAAATTATTGAAGTAATTAATACAGCCCATGGTTACAGTTTTCCCTGGATATTCCCAGGAGTACTGCCTTGCATCTTTGAGCCTGCCAGCTCCTCAGTAGAGGGACAGCCTGTATTTTCCCCCCTCTTCTAAAGCAATAAGCACGTTCTTGGCAGCTAAATTATTAATAAGGAACAAATGGTAATTGATTTATAGATGAGCCTGAAAAAGAAGATTTGTCTTCTTCAGTCTTTTAAGCCACTTTGCCCACATGGCTTTGGCTTTGTGCTGGTTCCATTGCCTCCAACATGTCCCACCCAAACCTGCAATGCAGCACATCCAGCTCCAAGTGATCTGTGGTTATGTGACCCCTTTACCTCTGTTGTATCTGACCACTGACCACATATTGCAAAAGAGAAACAAAGTGCTCATTGTTCCTCCTGTCTCACTCTCTTCTCAGTCGGCAAGAGAAAGCTTAACTGGATTAGTTCTTAAGACTTTATTTTTATCCGTTGTGAGCTTGTGAAAAAAAAAAATACTCATGGAAAAGATGAGTTTTGAATTCAGGCTTTAAATATGCTGAGCTTGGGGAATTAGCTCTCAGTGCTGGTGGAAAGTTCCACAGTTCTGGCCCAGGACTTCACACCAGAAGTCTCTATCCTGCTCCTCAGAGCACGACTTTCTCGCATTTCAGCTCCAGCACTTGCAACAACAATCTGCACTCCTGTTTTGCTGCCTAACCTGAGGATCTCTGGGAAGGTCTTCCCCCTGTATGGATCTGGGCTTCCTTGTGAGACAGGCGGGAGGAGCGGCCCAGAGAGCAGCTACTCCACAGGCTCTTCTGTTTATTGCAATTACCAGCACTACACACACACCCCACTGCTTTCACAACATTCCCCACAACTTGTTTGGCACCAAGGACTGATCAGCAGCCAGCCTGCCACAAACTCAACCTTTCGGAGGCTGACCCGTGGCTTTACTGAAAGCAACCCAAATTTTGTTTCTAGAAACATTATGGAGATGACATGTAAAACACAGCACTGCTGCTTAAAGGCTGGCTGAATCCCAAACAATGGGAGCTCTTCCACGAGGCAAAAACAGACCTTCAAAGGCTTGTGGGCAAATATACTGTCACTGAATATTTTGTCATGGAAGCAAGAGCCTAAAAATATAACAGGAGCAGATAATGCAGTGAGACAGCCCAGCGCACATCCTGCCTGTGCTCTGTAAACACCCCGATGCGAACTGGCACCATTGTACAAATCAGGCCACCCATACCAAAAAGTAGGACAGTGGTTTGTGATCAACTGCAGCCTCCATCCCAGAGCCCCTGTGCTCCTCACCCCAGAAATCCCTCTCCATTTGGGAAGAGTGGTGGGAAGCTCTGGTGGGAGCATGGCTGGGTTGTCTCAGGAATTGGGACAGGTGAGGAAGGGGCACTTTGGGGTCCCATCCCTGCACCCAGAGCTGCACCACGTCCTGCCCACAGCAGGAAACCCAGGCTGGGGATGTGCTGATTCACCACGAAGCTGTAATGCTGAAAATACTCCTCCTCCTCCCTGCCAGGGGAGGGCTGTTGGTACAAATCAAAGATAAAACACGAGTGCCCTGGGTAACTGGAACACATCATATTCTGCATTCCTCGCTCCCATTTGCAATATTTGGGCTTGAAGGGGAAAATATTTTGTTTAGCATAAATGAGAGAATGGTAAAAACCATACCAGATTGAAAAAAGTGAGGCTCTGGGGACACAGCTCTCCAACAGAGCAAAGTGAGATGAATTTCTTGTTCTAGCAGATATAGCTTAGCTAGATTTGGTAATTAAACCCAAGTTCTCAAAATCTTCAGGTGCTTTTAAAGTGTTTTATTCTTATCAAAATGGTCCCCATTGCTCTCAATGCTTTTCTGTGAATACAAGTGGCAGTTCCCTCCTGTGCAAGTGTGCAAGGACATTGGAAACACTCCAGGAGTTCCAACACCACAAAAACAGATGTCAAAACTTGAAATCATTAATGCAGTTATGCATAACAGTCCTCAGAACAAGAAGCCCTAAACAAGCCTAGGGTAGAACACAGGAGCATTCAGACAGTGTAATCTATGTTCAGAACCTCCCCTGTGCCCAGAGCTATGGAAAGTTCTCAGGTGGAAGAGGGGATCCAGACAGGCAAACAAAAGTAGGCTCCCCAAACCTGAAAGGTTTGTTGCCTTCCAGGAGAGCTCTCCAGGTGAACCTGTGTGCGCTCATGTGCACATGGAATGAATTCAGCAAATTCCATTCCAGCCCTTCACACACACTGGCTCTTGAGGATACCAATTGTTTTATGGCAGCACCCACTAATCCCCGCTAAACCCCAACCAAATATCAGGGCTACTACACAATCAGCAGAGGAGAGAAAGTCCCTGACCCAGGAATTTCCATTTCCAGCAGGATGAACAGGTAAATGAGACAGACAAACAGGAAGGAGCAGTTATCCCAGGAGCAGATACTATGTACTGGGGTGTGAAGTGGCTTCATGGAAAGAAGAAATTAAGAACATCCCCATCCCATTCTTCCTGCAGCAATTAATCAGATTTCACTTTCAAAACATGGGTGCTAAAGTCCAGGTGAGCAAATCCTGGGAAATACTTGGTTTCTTTTTACAGGCAGGTAAAGAAAAGAGGGGAAAATACAAGCTAAGAACTGAAAAGATACATTTTTCTGAAAATCAGAGTGGCATCAGGAAGGGAAGGCTGTGGGGAAATGTGTATATGAGTAAAGCAAAATTCTTTCTGCTTTCCTCTGCTGATCACCCTTGATAAATTATCATGACTCTTTAGGGATTCTTTTAAAATCTGTTTTTTATTATTACTCCTACTTTTAAGGAAGATAAGATTGTCTCTGCCTTTGAAACTTCCACAAAGGCCACACACTCCCACACAGAAGGATTTCACTGCTATAAAAGCTCTGGCTGTTCAGCCAGCTACTACTTCATAATAAAAAAAGCAGCACGGATGGCTACAGGAGGCACTAATATGGAAACCATGCAAAAAGGTGGCATTGGGATTTCTTGAGCACTTGATATTAAGAATAAAATAAAAAAGAAATAAAATAAAATTAAAGAGCTGAAAGGGCTGGAGCAGGGCCAGGGTGCCCATTTGGGGGAATCCTTCCCTGACCAAGGCTGCTGCATTCTTGACTCACAAGTGAAGGTGCATCCAGCGGCTTCGTTAGGTGCTGGCTTGGCAAAAGCATTTCCTGCTAATGGCTTCTTAATTGTTTTCTGACAGACGTGACACATTCCCCAGAGGGCTGTGGAGCCAGAAATTTGGAATGCACGCTGCCATTTGTCACCGGGGGTGTGAGGCAGCAGCCACCTGCTCCCCAGCCCTGCCATCCCCACCTGCTGATGTGCCTGGAAAGCTCCGAGTGAGGTACCCAGGGAACGACCCCTCCCTACCCACGGTGGCATTCCAGAGGCCACTTGGCATTTGCTGGACTTTGTACATCAGCTCCATTAATTTAACTATTCAATCTAAGCATGTCCTCAGAGGGCCCTGCAGAATTCCTCGATAGAGGCAGAGATTTGCTGTGCTCAGTTAGGATGAAAGAGACCTTGAAATCTTAAAACACTGCTGTTCTCTTAGATAATGAAGTGTTTTAACAAATAAAAACAACATTTTATTTCAACCCCAGCAGGCAGTCTTGTCTAAGGTACCTCAAGGCAACAGCTATGAATTCTGATTTAAAGAGAATATTCACTCCACTCTGCTCCAAGTCTATCTGAATAAACGCCAACTTATTTAGCATTTTGCTTCCTGCTGCAAAGATTCCACTGTTGTAGGCCTGGCCTGCAAGGAAAAACAACATGGAATATCATGTGTCACTTCCTTTTCATCCCATGCAAACCTGGGCTCAGCTCAGGGGTGGGTACAGGCACCCTCCTTTCACCTCAGCTTTCAGGCACAATAAATTAAGAAGGGTGGGCCTCCACTCAAAGCAACTTTTCTTTAAAGCTCTGTATTCATCAAATCCCTTCAGAACAAGTTCATTTGAATATATTTAATTTTACTTGGAGACTGATAATAGCTCGAGTGTATTGCATCATCTTCACTAGAACAGTAATGCCTTTTAAGTTTCTTTTTAGTAGCTGCCTCAGACATGCCTTAGATAATTTTGTTGGCCAACTGAGGACTAATGCAAGACATATTCTATGAATAAATGCATTTCCAGAGCCTCGGTCTCAGAAGGTGATTTTGCAAATGGCCAATGAGAAATACCTCCTTTGAAGTGTTCCTGGAACTTAAACCACTGATCAAATTCTACCAAAAAAGGCTCAGAGAAATGTTACTTCAGACTGGGTTTATCTTTCCTATAAATGCAAACTACTGCATTAAAAACAGAACTTTCCCCTATTAAATGTGCACTTTCACAGCTTGGGAGTATTTAACTGAGGTGCCTAAAGACAACATTTCATTTTCTTTCTTGGAACAGTTGAAAAAACTTAAAACCAAAGTTTTCACTGAATGGAAAAGCTAACTCCAAGTATCTTTTCCCTAAAAATAAAGGATGAAGTTGCACCAGCCTGTGTGAAGGACCCAGTGACACAGAGTTAACACCACTCCAGCCTGCTGTGCTCCAGAAAGGATTTCCCAGCCAGAAGCTTCCTGGTTTTTCCTTATCCAAAAGATTCCTCCATGGCTGAGGATCCAGACCTTTCTGTCCTGGTGGTGTAAATCATTGCATAAGGTCCATGGAAAGGGGAAAAGAGAGTTCTTGAGCTCTGTGGGAATCTCTGGGCACTCCCCAACTCCCCAGCAGGGCATTTACTCTCTTGTTTCAACACACTTAATTTGATTGTCTACCTCCTGAAGCAATCCTGGCCCAAGCTGCCCAAGCCCCACTGGGTTTGTACTTCACCAGTGAAATCCCAATACACTCTGCCCAAAATTCAGCAAAGCAGAAAATGCACCGGTTTCTTCCTAACACAGCACTCTAAAAACAGTCTGGTGGATATTTTGGGGAGGGAACAGGGAGCGGAGCCTGGTGCACAGAAGGATTCAGGACATCTCTCCTTTGAGATTATTTTGCTCTACTTTGTCACAACATTAAACCTCTGACTTACACTTTACACAGAATGTTTACAACACGTGGACAAATTTAGCGGTATACATTTTTCAAACTTGATTCCTTTCACACAGAGATTCCTTTAAGATATTCCTTGTGTTAACAGTAAAATCCCAGCACTTTCCATATGCAGAAGGCTCCAGAATGGCATTGCTGGCAGGTCTTAATGCAGCTGAATGATGGCATTGAGCCCCTGCATTGCTTCAAGGACAACCTTAAAAAATCCCACCAAGGGAAGCCTCAAAAAATACACCAAAGCAGCCCAAAACTCGGGCAGATCAGAAGTGCCTTCCTTTAAATCAGCAGACATTTCAAAGAAAGCACACAATGGTGCTGCCAACTCGCCCTTGATGGAACATTTTGTTTTAAAAGGCTGTTTTACAACGAGGCTGTTTTCTCCTTGTCAGGATCACAGGAATCCTCAAGACACCCATGCTGAGAGTGCTGTCAGCACTGCACAAAGAGGCTTCAAGGAGGACAGGAGGCTTTCAAACACCTCCTCAGGGAAAAGCCACCTAGGCTCTTTCCAGTGCTGGTGCAAGAGTGCTGTGTTACTCCACCTCTGATGGCATTATTCCTTGGGCACATGCCTTTGCTGCTCTCATTTTGCTGTGGTTTTCCTAACATTAGGCTTTTATAGGAGAGTTTTGCAGCAAGTTTGTGGGAAATGACATCACCAGCCCTCAGTTCAATCAGTTTAATACAGAAAGCTGCCTTCAAAAGAACCTTTAAAATACATTTTTTGATGGTCCTTTAGTATTTGAAAAAAATGCTAGTACATCCAAGGCTGTAAAGTTACATAAAGAACTTCCAATTCAAACATCTGAACACTGATCCATATTCATTCTCTGTGCCGCTAATTAACCACAAGCTGATTTCCTTCAGCACTGTGTTTATTTTAGCAGTATGGTTGTCCAGGATCCACCTTCCAGAACCCAGCAATAACCAGGCTCCCTAAAACACCTACGTTCACTGCCACACTGGAGAAAATTCCCATGGAATCAGTGACTTGGCTTCTACCAAGAGCACAAAAGGTAACAGGCTCCGGAAGTCTCCGGTCACAAAGAGTGAAATATTTCTCAAGAAGATGATAATGATAATGTTGGCCCTTTGGGAGATTAATCAGGTTTTTCAATACAGAGCAGAAGCTGAGGAACCATGTGGGCAACCACGAGAGGGCCAGGCTGGGAGGGAGCCTCAGCTTTCCTGTGTCACCAGTGAAAAAACGGCCACATGTCATAATTTGTCCCCAAAAAAGCAACTAAACCCCGAGGGAGCACAGAGTTCCAAAGGAGCCCTGTAGTACAACATCTGGAACCGGAAAAAGGCACAAAGGAGCAGAGACAGGAAGGCGAGAGGCACAATGGGCTCTGTTTAAAGCGGCGATAAAACGGCACAGAAAGGACAAACCCATCTCAGTGCTGGGGCTGCAGGTCCTGTGCAAGACGTTTTGGAGATGATAAATCTGAAGCACCTTGAGAGCAAACTGCCCTGCCAGGAGCTGCACGTCGGGAAGGAGAGCTCAGCTTCCCTGGCACTGACAGGGTGGGAAAGAGTAGTTCTGGAGGTGCAGGAGGCAGCTGGATCCCACTCACTCCACTGCCAGTCCACTCCCTACTTCTCTTTACGCTTGTCTTTGTTCTTCCATGTGATATTAAACACTCATTCCCAGGAAAAACTTCCATGCAGGATGCAGAAAGAGAGCAAACTCTTAAATAACCGTTGCTGGGCTTGTTTTGTTTCATATACAGCAGGAGTTGCTTTTTAAATGGCATCTCATGATAGATTACAAACAATGAAATCTTAATGACTGAGTATGAAGGGTGATAAATGAAGGTCAGTGTCACCGTGAGCTTAACTGGTACTAACAGCTCAGCAGCCAGCAGTTACAGAATATTCCAAGCTGGAAGGGACCCACAAGGATCACTGAGTCCAACTCTTAATTAAATGGCTGCCTTTATGGGTGGTACAAGACCAAAAATAACAAAGTGTATGTTCTCCATTGATGAAAAAAATGCACGTTTCCAGTCGTGATGCCCAAAAGTCACAAAGTAAAAGCAACTTGCTTCGCCAAAAAACCAAACCCAAGCCCCCAAAACACCAAATAGAGAACAAGCCTTGTGAAAAATTGATGGTTTGACCTTGTCAAAATTGTGGGCTGCATGTACTCACCACTCCTTGTGGGACCACATTCCCAAAGAACAAGCTCTCCTTCATGTGGGGTGTTACTGATTAAAATTATTTAGGAAGACCTTTTTTCCCTCCTTGTTCTTTCTCTAACCAATTGTTCCTTGTGTTTCGGTTCTGTTTATGCCATCAAGGCCTTTCACTCTTAACCACAACCCAGCTCCAGCTCCATTGCATGTTTGGGCTCTGTGTTATTTGCTGGTATGCAGAGGAGCACAGGGCTGGGTTTCGAACTGCCAGAAATCCCATGCAGAGCTTTGGGACTCTCCTCTCCCCCCATTAAATTGAAGTGTGATTCTTGTGATCCTTTTTCTGCCAGAAGCCCTACTGTTGCTGCAGCAGTATCACTAAGGATGTCTTTTTTACCATGATAAATTAATTAACATTTGTAACTGATATAAAGTTATACTGGCAGACTGTTTAGTTACCTTGGAGAACATCACAAAGGCACAACACTCCACAGTAAAACTCGGCTTTTTGGGGACATTTCCAAGCTTGGTTAAATTCTTAAAGCAGGCTGGAGTTGCCCAGAAGCCAGAGTAACACAGAACCAGCTTTGCAGGGAACAGCCTCGCTCCCTTGGCAGGGGATTTGGACTAAAGCATCTCAAGAGGTCCCTTACAGCCCTGTGGGATTCTGGAATCTCCTTTTCAGTGGAGACTGAGCCCTAGAGCTCCAGACCAGATACCCACTACTCTCTCTCCCAGGCTGCTAAGCCAGAGTCTCTTCCCTAAGGATCCTTCTCTTTCACCTGCTGAGAGAGGGAAAAGGGTTCTGCTGGATCCTGGAGCTTGGCAAGGAATGATCACTCTCCCTGGTTTCTTCAGCAGCTCAGCACTGAGTACCCAGCTGGCAGAGCCATTTTGAGTCCCCATCGCAGCCACTGCCAGCCTGAGGAAGAACATGCTCCAGAAGGAGCTGCAAAATGCTCAGATTTAGCAGAGTCCTCCTTTTTACACTCCTTCCCTTGCCTGTTGCTGTCACAGCGTGGTCCTGCCCATATGTGCAGGACAAAAAGCCATCTGAAGTGCCAGATCTGCACTAGCAGAGGTACAGTCAAAACATCACATGCCTCTTGTGAAACTCCCACAAAGGTTAGTGGCAAATCAGGACACAGACTGATAAAAGATCCTCTGTACTGGGAGGGCACCCTCCCATGAGACAGAGTTATACAAAATAATTGACCAAAATTATCCAAGTGAAGTCACTGAGAGACCAAACACTCCACCAATAAAATTTAAAAAATACTCGCGACTCTAAAATTTAACTCCCTGGCTTTACTTCTTTGCCTTAAAAATACCTCACCAATGAACATGTTTACTCACTGCTCTTTTCCTCCTCCTAATCTGCCCACAACGCTTCGCAAGACAGGTTTTGATTCCTTTTTTCCCAAAAATTGGGATTAGTTTCTTAAAAAAAAAAAAAAAAAAAAAAATCAAAGTTCTAACCAATCATGCTTGATCATCTTCATGCAACCTGCAAGGTATCCAATGCTTTTCCAACTGCTAACACCCCTCCTGGCACATCCTGAGGCATTAGCGGGAGGGATTTCCCACCAGATCAATCCTTCTTTAGCCGCTCCAGGAACGAGTCTGGGTTTTAGGTCAGCTTTCTTTAGGAGCTCTGCAGTTTGCTCCCTCCCATGCCATAGGGATGCTGCAATGCAGCCTCTGCACTGTGCTCTATCCCCAACAGAAACATTGCTCACCACACTGAAATTCTATATAATGTTTTCAAGAGCATTAAATTTTCCCTTCTTCTTACACCATTACACAACTTAATGCCCATAATAACCTGAAAAAAAAAAATTTATCTTCAATGTAATTATGCAATTCTCTGGCCCCCATTTCATCAGACACATCCAAGTGTCTGATACACTTTCACTCACTTATCTCAGTGCCCCAAGGAATGATTTGCCCCATTTGAAAGCAAGGAAGCTGAGGCACAGGGACACTCACAGACTTGAGGGATGACAAGAAGTGCAACTCTCCCAGTTCTCTTGTGCCAGATGTATAATGCTGTTCCCCTATCACACATGTGTTCTTTGAAAAAGTAACTACAACAAGAAATAATAATAATAAACTTTATCTTGTATCTTGCAGTGACAAGAGAGGAAATTCTTCATAACTTACAGCAGTGAAGATTAACATTTATTACATATACGCTATTATAAAATAGAAATTTCTAATATTTCCCCTGGTTGTTACAGTCCTCCTGCCTAAAACCTTGGAGAAGTGTGTTTGTAGATCACATGTGCAACCCTGACATCCTCCTTCTCACAGCATAGCCACCCCTGATGCATCAACCAGAGCCCAGGACAGACATACAATCCCAAAAAACAACTCCCTTGTGTTCCACTCCACAGACTTCGGACTTGATCCAAAGCTCAGGAAGCATTTGGGAAATGCACATAGGCTTTGCATCAGGCCAGTCATGTCTGTGTATAGATTTGCTTACTGTAACTTACTTGTACTGTAAAAAATCATAAAAAAATCTTCTCACAGTCCAGGGCTTCCACGTCACTGCTATGTTGCTCCAGCAGTGAATTCTGTAGATTGCCCTTGACCAGTCACCCTCTCTGGGTCTCTCACAGGTCACTGGGAAAATGAAATACTGACTCCTCCCTTGCAAATTTTAATGTCTCTGTCCCATCTATTCTATGTGGTTTGGCAGAATCAAATACATTTTGAATGAGTACAGAGTGAGTCTATACAGCAGCAGTCTCTTATTAATTGGCTGCTATTAAAAAAAAAAAAATCATTTGGAGTGTCTCTTGTGGGAATTCCATGTGCTCAGGCTGTGCAGGAGGCCTCCAGGGTTACTCAGAGGAGAAGAGCTCCACTGGAGCTTCTCCAAGAAAGCAAACACAAAACGAAATTGAAGTGCCCACGTTGCAGCTTCACACTTCACCAAAAAAACCTTTCCCCTCTGCCAACAAACAGCACAATTCGCCCTCCAAGGAGTCAGTAAAACACACGTGAAGCACACCCAGGGTGAAACCACAAGGCTTGGACAACCTGCTCTGAGTAGCACCCCTGAAACTGAGGAGTTCGTGGATCTGCAGAGCCAACGTTAGAGCAGAAAGAGAAGAGAAAACCTCTTCCCACTACCTTTGCCACTCCACCTGGCCAGATTCCCCACCCAAAGCCTTCAAAGGCACCTGGATGGCAAAAGCTGAGGCTGTCCAGGCTCTCTCCACATGGGGATCTCATGGGGACTTCCCTCCTCTCCGAGTCAGTGACTCCAAACTACCCAACCCCAACCTCAGGGGTCCAGAGCAGCTTCACTTTTGCACCCTGTATTACTCACGTGCAAATTCCAGCCCAGGCCACAAACACTTCTGCAGCTTTTGGGCTGCCCTGGGGTTTGGGGTTTTCCGGTCAGCCAAGCACACCAGCTGCAGGCACAGCTGCCTCTAAAAAGGGTTTAACTGGAAGACTTTTAATAATTTTAAGAGCATTAGTGAGAAATCCCCCCATCAACTCTGGCAAAACCAAAATACCACTGGAAGTGACAGCAGACACCAAAACAGAAGGGATCTTATGGCTTAAAAAAAGATCTGTAACCTGCAGGAGTGACAGGGAAGGTGAGGTTTTTGTCAGAACAAAGGACATAGGGAGGTTCCCAGCATGGAGCTGCAGGCCCAAGGGTTAGCACAACAAAGATTGGAGGGCAAGCTCCTCTGGTGGGTCCGAACAGCCTCATCTCATCACATGGGGTAAAACTGCAGTGATGGCATGGAGTTCATCTCCCCTTTCACAGTTTCCACTAGCGTGTTGGGAAGAAGGCAGCTGGCACACATCTCCCCCAGAGGCTGCCAAGACACAAGCAAACACTCACAGCTCTGATTAAAAACTCCTCCTGAAGCCAAAACTGAAAGAGTTGCAGCACCTGTGAGAAAGGCAACACTCATTACCTCAAAGAATTTCCCAGCTTGTTAAGTGCTACATTTCTTGACAGTATTTCAAGTGCAGGGCCAAAGCACACCAACATCTGTAACCAGACTCCAAACTAGCAAAAAAACCCACTGAAAAACCTCCCCCCACGTATATGCACATCAAAACCAAGATAGCAGAAGAATAGGAAAAAAACCCATTAAACCACCAGGCAGGAAGATAGAGCAGAGAAGTTTAATGGTGTTTAGTAAGAAACATGTATCAAGTGAAGTGATTTACAGTTTAGAAGTCTAAAAGTTTAGAGGAACAACAGAATATTAACCCCCAAAGGAAAGATATTTTGCTCATGTATCTTCTCTGGGGAAAAAAGCAAACAGAAAACCTGTATATTTAAAGATATTTTTACTTTTCTGATAGACATGATCTAAATAGGCACATAGAAAATAATTTCAGAGCTTGGATGCATAGAACGATTATTTTAAAGTCTTTTTTTCCCAGCATTGTACAAACTATACGGGGAATAGCTTCAACTTTAAATAGGGTGCCACTAATGTTCCTCTTCCTGCTCTGCTAAAGACTCTCCAAAAATTGGAAAATATTACATAGAAACTGTGTTGCAATTCCTAGGCACGTCAGGGTCAGATGAAGTTCACTCTTCCCTTTGAACTTTCCTGCCTCTGTGGGCTATAGTCAAATTCTTGGTGTTATTTTAACATGGTTTTTAAAGTTTAATTTCCTTTTTGTGGCTTTGCATTATTAACATCATTGACGTTAGAAGCGATAGGCAGGCCCCTTTTCATCTCTCAGAAAGCAGGGAAATATTTGTGGATTCCTCCCCCACCCCCCCAAAAAAATTAATTAAAAACTTGCCTCAGCGACCCTCTGTAGTTGCTGCACGAAGTCAAGACAAGGAATCCTTTTCCCATCAGTGGAACTGGGATTTCTCCAATCCACTTTTCCCAGGATGTTTAGCAGAGCAAGAAGTCAGTGTTCAGCCTCATCCAGACTGTCCTGAATTGGCTCCCTTTGGGTTTGAGTCTCGGTATTTGACACATAATTTAAATTAAGCAAAGCCAAGCCCAGTTTTAAACAAGTCTTAGTGTTGGAGCAGAGAGCAACCAACCAGACCAGCAAAGATTTGCAAGGATCTGCTTCAAATCAACATCATCTCTACCCCCCTAAACCTCTTTGTGCCCTTCTGGGAGCTGCTGCACTGATGTAGTTTGATTTCTGTATTTTTTTTCCTAAAGGCAATGTCTGTTACTTGATTCTACACCCTGGGATGCTTCTTTTGGGATCTAACACCAAGTTAAGGCAGGTACTACAACTGGAAATTCTAGGCACCTGGCTGAGAACAGCAGGAGTGCAAAAAATATTGGATGCAGAGGGTCATTTCCCAGGAAGTGTCTCAGTGATCCAGGCACTGGGATTAACTTCAGCCAGGCATGGAGCACTGAGCTTTGCTTTTTTAAAGAAGCCCTAACAGCAAATCAACAATAAGCAAACAAAGTGTTTAAAAACCAAAGTCAGCTGGAAAATAAAATTCCATCCTCAAACAAGTTCTGTGCCTAACCTGTTCTTTGTTTTTTCATGTAGAACTCCATCCCTCATTCCATATTAATGCACTAAAATAACCTGAAAAAATTGGGTCAGCAGAGCGTGAGTCCGAGAGGAGCTGGTGAGCCCTCAACACTCGGGGGAAAAAGTAAATATCAAGGTGTTCTGTCAGAGATCCTTATAAAACTCTAGGAATGCAGCTTCAGGCATCTGATTTTGCAGAATCTTTGATTCCAGAATGAAAAAAAACCCAAACTAAATCAAATCAAAAATAACCTGGCATATGAATCCAGTTCAGATCCTACAAGCTCTTCTGTAGCAGCCACTATGTGCCATAGGGAAGCAGAAATTCATCTAACTCTGAAGCACTGAAAAAAAAGTCACTTAACAGAACCAAGTTAGCAAGGACAGTTTGATGACAGTTTTCCCGTGATGACAGGCTTCTAAAAGATATGCCAGTTACAATAAATATTTCCAAAATAGATATCTGGCATTAAGTCGAGAGAGCCAAAGGCTTAAAGATGTCACATAACATAAATTCAGCTCTGTTTAATTTGCAGTTTCTGAAGCACTGAAACCCTGGGCTTGCTCTCTTTTCCCTTTCCCCTCTCCCTTTTTTGATATGCCAAATCCATGACCAACACAAGAAACTTCTTTTGCTCGGCTGTGACTAACATTTATCATTTGTGTATAAAGTAGCCATTATTCACCCAAATGCGAATTCAGCAAGTGCTTTTAAAAATCACCCACCCCCCAGCAAGAACCGCAAACCAAACAGCCGCCCACACCCCGGCTGGAGCAAGGCTCTGCATTCCTGAGCGCTGAATAACAGGAGCCTCTTTGAGTCCAGGCTTTCTTGCTGCTCCTAAAGCCTGGGAGAGATCTTCCCTTAGTGCAGAATCGGTGCTGCAGTGGCAGCTTGGGTCACACCTCAGCGTTCACCTTAATTGCTTGCTAAGTGCAGCTTAAAGATGCTCCTGATGTCTTTTTCTTATTGAAAAAATAAGTAAAAAGGGGGGAAAAATCAGATTTTTTTTAAAGTACACATATGTATGTATGTGTGTGTCCAAGCAATAAAGTATAAAGGAACAAGACCCCAGTCTGCGTCCCTGAAAGACTGAAAGCAAAAAGAGCTCTCAGATGCAGCAGCTGGGTGATCCAGTTCCAAACTGATGCCAAAGATGACGCCACTCATCGTCACCGATCCGGGCAGAAAAGCCAACCCTGACACCAAAAAGGGACAGACCCACCCAGAACCGATTGCTTCACTCAGCAGGAACAAAGCCCCTGATCCTGGAGGGAGTGTGAAGCCCAGAGAGGCTGGTGTGGATCCCTGCTGGTGCAGCAGGGCCCGGGATCTGTCCCGGCTCTGCGGCAGCTCCCTGGCAGTTCTGATCCCGTTTCTCCCTGCTCTGCCCATCTCCCCCAGCGAGGCCCCCTTGCAGTGCTGGACAGAACAGGGCTCCAGGGACGGGGGCAGCACACACAGCTGCTCTGGGCTAAAACGGGACAAATATCCTGAGAAAGGAGCAGCAGCGCTGGCTGGAGAGCGGAGAAAGCTCACGGAGCCTCCAGCAGCTGCAGAAGCAATTTGGGGCAGAGGCCCCCCCTAGAGCTCCCCTCAGAGTAAAACCACAAGTATTTCCAAACAATGAAACCCAGCCACAAATAAATTCTTAACAATATGCAAAAAAATTGCTTATGTTTGAAATAATTTCTTTACCTACCATGAAGTTGAGTCAGTTCTCAACTTCCATTTGCTCTGTCGGCTGGGAGCCAGCCAGGAGAGCCCAGCCTGTGGGGTGGGAACAAAAGCCTCACCTCAGAGTCCTGGAAATGCTGATATTCCACATAACACCTTCCCTCCACACTTCCAGGGTTGAAAAGGGAACACCTGAGAAGTTTTGCTGCACACAAAAGTCATTTCCAGATTTGCAGCAGCAGCTGGATTTGAAGATCTTTTACCACCAAACACAATATCCCCCTTGACTTTAAGTCCTGTATTTTCCTTTTATCCAGCATTAATGTAACATTTCCATGCTACGGAGCAGTCATGGAGTAAAGCATCACCATCTGAACACTGTTGTACCACAGTCTGCATAGCCATTTATTTATTTATTAGGCTGGGGAAAGCATCAAATGCTTTGGGGTTGCTGCTCTATTCCATTCATGTTATGCTTTAGTTTGATTGGACTTTTACAGGTCTTTGAGGCAAAAAAAAGGCCAATAAATCCAATACTGAAGACATTTTAAAATGGGATTGCCATTTTGAGTAATTGACTAAAACTAGGTATAAATTAGTAATTTTTTTTGCTGTAGAAGGTAATCAAAATCAGGTGTATCAAGGCCCAGAGACCTGATTTTCTTTTGCTGCCACCTTTGCCAAGATCTTTTTGGGAAGGCCTGGAAGCTCCTTGATTCCTCACACACCAGCAGATACCTAAGGTGCTGAGCCAATATGATAATCCTGTATTGCTAAATCCACTGTTTCCCCGAAAAACCTTGAATCACATTCACTTGGCCAAGGACAGCGGATGTTACTTTTTGCAAAACCTGTCACCACCACTTCCAAGTCAGCAAAAAATTGCTGGACAGGAACAAAATTCCCCCAGGCATATCCGATGGGAACGTTTGGCCCACTCTCCTTCCTCCCCTCACCTTTGTGTGCCTGAAAGTGAACAGTCCAGGAAACAAGGACAAAACATTTAAAAATAAAAATTTTGGCTACTGGACTACTGTAAAGCCTAGGAATTTTTGTCCATAAATTAGAATCCAGGCCTCACACAACAAGTTATTTTGGTGAATAAAAGAACACCCAGAGAATGTGTAAATGGACAGAAGAAAGAACTCTTGATGGGTTAACTGAGTAAAAGATTCCAAGGAAGTTCTGTTCTGCCTGTATTGACGGAGTGAGTATCTAGCACTTTACCCCCAGAATGGGCCCAGCACAATCAATGGCTCTCCAGAACTGTCAGCTGCTGCTAATTTACACTTCCATAGTTGCCATCTGCTATTCAGCCCTTTGTGACACAGCCACCAGCCCAGGACCTTTAACCAGCACGGGCAAAACAAAACTACTCCAAGACAGAAATTTTATCCATGTCCCCAACGGTAAAGGAAAACATTTAACCCAATTATGGTTCATCACTCCTAGTCTGGGTCACACAGCCAGGAAATCGTGTTGCAGTATCTTCAGCCATCCACCCTGAATTTCAGAGAGAAATCAAAGATACTCATTGATATCTCATGTAAATTAATGAAGACCTGAGAATTCCAAACAAGAAAAAAAAGCTGAATGATCCTCAGGTGCATGAGTTCCTGAATGCTTCCTATAGTTTTCAAAGTATATTTTATGTACCCTCATGGAAGAAGGAGATGCTTAGCTTACATTAAAAGCAAGTGTCACCAGGAGGATTTCTTTATTCCTTTCAGTGTTCTGAAAATTATTTTTTTAATTCATGCTGTTGGTCTGCCATTAGAAATATATTTTTTTTTTAATCTGCGTATTATTTCCCTTTGAAATATGTGCTGGTAAAACACAGCACCATGAAAAACTGCAACACAACTCATTGCTTACACCTAACAGCTCCAACACCTCTTAGGTGTCCAGTGCTGGAATTTCCTCCTTCAGAACTGCTTCCCAACTCCAGCACAGGATGCAGATCCCAGATTTGATCAGAAAAGAAGGGGAGAGATCAAAGATTCCGCGAACTGGATGACAAATATCCAACTGTATGAGTCAGTCCCAACAGAATCAGCATGATAATGCTGAGCCCTGTAGCCAGGATTATGGCCATGGTGGAAACAATGGGACATATGGGCACAAGGAATATTCCTCTTTCTTTAAAACTGTCTATTGTTTAAGAACAAAGCAAACCACATCCAAATACATCTGGCATCAACATCTAACAGTTCTGCAAGCTGATCCTTCTTTTCAAAGCCCAAAAAAAAAAACCTGTACATCCGAGTATCCCATAAATTTTGCTCGAGCACATGATGAGCCTGGACATTTTCTGGAGGAGGAAGTGAACTCCCACATTGTCCTGCTCACCCCAGGCTGTTCCTCCGAGAGCCAACTGGCCCCATCTCACCTCCCTCCTTCCCTTTCATGCGGCCTCGGGCACACTTTCCCTAGGAAAGATGGTGGCTGGGAATGGGCTGTTTGTCCCACAAAGGCAATTCATTCCGGGTGCATCCCATCCCCTGCTTAGATCTGAAGAGTGTCTGGGAAAGAGGGCAGCTGGGAGCTGGCTGAGTTTTGCCCTGGAATGCGATGGAAGAGCTGCTTTTAAACCGCATCGTCCCTCCTGCTGCCAACAGGAAACGGCTCATGTGCTGCACTGAGGATTAACAGCGAGGAATATAGGAACATGCTCCCACAAAACACTGGAGACACCACAAACTACTGCATGTGAGCACCCGGGAAATCCAGAGATTCAGAAAATACTGGAGCGCTTCCTTGTTGTCCATGTATTACACCCTGGATGCGATTTCTGACTGAGGGACCCCAAATAGGAACAAGCCAACCCTAAAATTTCCCCAGAGAAATGAAACATCATTAAATGCACATCAGGCTTACTTAGGGACAGGCTGTGACATTCCCCTCACGATGAGAGAAAGAACAGGGCCCACTTAAGGTCCAGTTAGGGCAAGTTGGGCACCAATTTCCATTTGTATGTGGTATTTTGAGCAAAAACAAGCCAAAACGTATGTGAGCAATCTCCTTTCTTCTCAGCCTGCATTTGAATGCTTGGTTCCCAGGGTGCAGCTCTTGTCCAAGTATTGACTTGAGCTGAAGAAATGAAGTGGAAATTAATCACTTTGCCATTTTAAACAGCTTTCCTCCAGCTTCCAGGTTTCCCCAGACTCATCCAAAAAAAGAGTTTGGTCAGAGCTTAAAGGTTTTCTACATTTCTTCGTGCCTGGTTAAAGTTACAGGTTGTGGTTAAGTCCAGAAAGTCCAATTATATCACTGCACACACACACAAACGGCACATGTGAAACAAGGCTGACACTGGAGAGGCATCTCAGCTCCCACACATTTTGTGGAGTCAATTCCTGCTGTGAGACCATCCAGGCAGCCCAAAAATCTGGGGCTGAGCTTTTCAAACCTGCCAACTTTCTGTGTGTGTGCAATACTACAGCTGCACACACGTTTCTGTCCCAGAAACCCTGAGCAGAAACAGAAGTGTCCCAAGCTTTGCCTCCAGAGTTTGCATCACAATGAACAATGTTGGCCACTGTCCACACAACCACAATAATGCTTCCAGCATTAATCACCTTTTGGCAATTTACACCACAACAGTTTATAATCTTACCTACTTTAATGCCCCAAAAGTGTCAGAGTTCATTCTGCACTAGATTAAACCCAAGAATAAAGTAAATAAAAGATCCCACAGAACGGCAACCACCCCAGAATAGGAGCCCTTTTTCTCTAACCAAACTCACAACACTGGAACCCTGAAACAACAGGCAGAGAGAGCTTCTTCTGGATCTCAGGACCACTCAGGTAAATGCTAAATAATTCATCCTTGTGCTCATAGGCCTCTAAGCTTTGCAAGAGCATCATCCTATCAGTCAGTCAAAAGGAGTATTTCTCATTATTCCCTGGAAGTGCAGCTTTCCAGGCACAAGTTCAAGGTACCAGCCTCAGCTCAGCAGAACTTAATGCTCAACTCATGTTCAGCAACTTGGGACTCCACTTGAGGATCATTCTGCCATCATGAGATGTATTTAAATACATCTTTCAGTGCTACTGCAACACCTCCCAGCCCTTGCTGGATGCCAAGGGACAGGCAGATGTCTTCTGCTGTCTTAAACCACATGGGATGAAGGAAAATTCCTTGCATCTCCTCAGAGCGTGCGCTCCTCACTGAGACTCCAAACTGCTTTGCTTTGCTAAGCACTTGTAAAGCATATTTCAAACAATTATAATCCTGAGGTCTCCTCTAACATTACCACAATGTATATTTATTAAGTTAAAAGCTCAAGCTGCTCCCAAACAGTTATTTAACATTCATTGCAGCTTGTCCAAGCAAGCCCTCAATGCTCTGCAAAACCCTGCTCTTCCCTCAGGGCAGAAATGCTAAGCGTAGCTTGAAACAAGACACTGTTTTTACCCATAAAAGAAATACTTGAAAGATTGGTAATATCTGCCTTTCCTGCACCCCTCCTGAAACTGTAAAATCCTACTAGATCTTAAATAAAAACAAAGATAAATAAGAAAGAATATAGCTGATGTTAATTTTCTATTTTTCCTAAAATTGTGGAAATCACACTCAAATCCCAACTCTGACTTGCTTCATTGTTGCTTCTAACGATAGCACAGGTGAGCTGGTTCATCACCCAGCACTGCTCTGCTCCTCAGGGGTGCTGGGTTTTTTAATGAAACTTTATCAGAGACTTCCCTGGGCAATTTGCCCACCTTCCTTCAATAGCTCTTACTCTCCAAAACTATTTCTAGGCAAAATCAGAAGTGCCACAAACAACCACAGGGCTTCTCCAGGTGGGGAGAAGGAAACCTCTGGAGTCACATGACAGGGCTGCCTCTGCAGAGGAATTTGGGAAGTTTGGGTTCCACGGAAGCGTCAGGCCATGGGGACACCCACATTCCCACGTTCCATCCCTCTCCATCAAGAGGCAAATCCCAGGCTTCAATTTTGACTAAATCAGCAAAAAGGATGTGACTTCTCAAGTGCCTTTACCCTCCTGGAGCTGGGTTCAGAAAAGTCCTTTGAAGGAGCACAAGCTACAGGGGCACACAACCCAAAACATTAAAAAACCCCATCATGAGACAAAATTTAACATCACCTGACTTACCAACATTTGGTGGGAGACTTCTACAGGCAGGCACAGGGGTAAACTTTATCTCCAGTGAAAAAGGTAAGACCCGCACAGAATTGAAGACAAGCAAAACTCGGGGCAATCTAGCTCTAGAGTTTTCTCAAATTTAGTTTCCTTCACTACTAGAGGAGAAGTTTGGTTGATAAAAGCTAATTTTCTTAACACAGTGCTTTTAGACTTCTGTAAAGCAATCAGCTGCATACAGCTTGGTAAAAATAAACCCACAAAAACAGTTTAGGGCAAAAGAAAACAAAACAAAAGATATGAGAGTTTCAATCCATTGTTACTATTAAGACAATGATGAGTGAGGTCTGAATCCCGGCAGGGTAAGAAGTATGTTTACTGAAGGGGAAAAAGGGAATAATGCAGGACTTGTCAGTCTGGCCAGGAGAGGTAAAATGAAGCAATGCTGTAAGATGACACTGGGCCAACTGCAGCTGAAATATGGTACCTTTTTATAAATATGAGGAGATTATTAGCTGTTTAAAAAAAACAAAAAAAAAACCCAACAAACCAACATAGTGGAATCTCTGTCTTGGTATCTTTAAATAAAGGCATTTCTGAAAAACACACTTGTCCAGGTTACTAATTTCAATAGAGGTCAAAACTCTACCCACAAGCCTGATTTAAAAGTGCACCATTTACAAGGTATTAGAATGGGTGGTCTTGTTGCCATAAAGATAAAAAGAGACTCTTAGAACTGCAGCAAACTCAGAGACAGCCAGAAATGGGATTATGCCTTTTAATGGTGTTCTACCACTGGGCTAAATCAGTGGTGTAACATGAAGCCACATCCTCACTTGGTCCTGGAATGCTTCCTTTTGTTTTATATTTGCTGGCCCACAGAGATGTGATTACTGGAAACAAGGAGTTAAACTAAATATCTGAGGTTCCACTTTCTTTAAAACACAAAAAAAAGTAGCAAATAGATATTTAGTAAGCAGACTGCAGTCACTGCAAGCTGAAAATTCACTTCACGAGCAATCCTGTCCAAAACGCTTCTAGAGTCCAAAGAAGCAGCAACCCTGCTGTTAAATAGATCTGCTATGAAGAGTGAAAAATAAAATTAAAGCAATATTACTGCAGGGAGAGCATTTCTCAGAAACACATGGATGTGACAACAGCTCAGGCGGTGCCACAGCCCTGCCCAAGCAGCTGCAGATCCCAAGAAGGGAATTACATGGTTAAACTCAGACATGTGATCAGTTTCACTGACTTACAGGAGGCTCAATCTGGCAAATTCTTCAGAACATGCAGGACTTCGAGCACGTGTGAATGTGGTTGGGATCATTATTACGCATCCTAAGGCTGCACGGGGCAAAGGAGCTTCCTCCAGCTCTCCACAGACACAGGGGGTAGCCATGGGAAGCTTTGCAGAACCGAGTTCATGGAAATCTTAATTTTAAAAAAGCAGTTCTTAAGGTGGGAAAGGTGATAAAAAATCCCCAAACAACAGAGTGCAAAATCCCCAACGAAATTTCAGTGTTCGTGTTTAGAGATAAATCTTCACCACACACCCCCTTCCCACACAGAAAAAAAAAAAGACAAAAATAAACCACGAAGGGAAGGAAGAAAAAACCTCATGATTTTTTAAGTTTGTTTTAGGCCTACTGTAGCAACGGCTTCACTTGGCTTTTATCTGCTTTTGTGGTGTTCTCCAGCCCTGGACTGTAAAAGCAAAGTGCTCCACACACAAACAGCAGAGGGTTTTATAGAGCAGTCTCCTTTGTTACTGATGGAAATTAGAGACAGGTGTTGATCCCAGAAGGGACAGTAATTGCCATGCACAGAGAGAACCTGGGAAGCAGAAATACCAGAGGCCCTGAGCCTTTATTACCAAGATAGCTGTAAACTCCTGCCCGGGGCAGAAACCAGACCAGTCCGTGAGAAACTCGGCTCTGGTGATGACTCTGCTTCACACACACATTGGAATAAACGCTTCCAGATTTCATGTCTCGCAGCACACCATTACTGTTATTCATTATTTGCTAAGAGATGACAGAAAGCAAAGTATCATCAACAAAAGAATAGAAAACTCCACAGCTCCCCCACAGAATCCTTAGCCTGGCTTTGCACAGCTCCCTCCAGGGTGCAAGTCCAGGCTGTTTTTCCTCTCTGCCTTTCCAAGAGAATAAATGAACAAGTTGAACAGCTTGTGATATTTGCATGACTGGAGCGAGAGCATCGGAACAGTCTGAACAGCCAAAGTCTAAAGAGTTTGCAAGGAGTAAAAAGCAGTTTGTGACAAAGTCCTCTGAAGACCCTCACCTTGCTGGAGTTACTGCAAGTATTATTATTAAATCTGTAATGGCAAGCAATTTCATTTCCACAGTAGGCTCTTTCTACTTATTTCCAGCTTAGAGATAATCCCACTTTTATTAGGTGCTGATCTATCACTTTATGTATTGCAGAGAAAGAGTCCAAATGCCAGGGAATGAGAGGTTTTAGCTGAAATAATTTCATGAGGGGCTTTAGTGAAGGCAAAAAGACAAGGAAAGTAATGCTACACTGACTGGAGTTGCATATGGACACCACCACCCGATGGCAACAATATGTTAAAATTAGAGAAGATTCTTTTTATGTAAATTAAAGGAAAAACATTTTAAGGAGTGTATTTTCAGTACACTCCAGGCACAATTCCTGTCATTGACATTTGCACGTCCATATTCTGAAATATTCTCATCTCTGACAAAACCTGAAGTGCTGCAGCTGATTTTCAGTAAATTAAAGAGTGCCATAAAGTTATAGGATTTCACATCTGCATTGTCCAACACATCTGGGTAGCAGACTATTTCACGTGGGGAGGAAGATTAGGCAACTGCCAGGTAATGTTGCCTCTTGTTCAGTAATTATCTTATCGTGTGCAAGGAATGCCCGAATTGCAGAGCCAGACTTGTTAAGAAGATGGAGCAGGATTTCATTTATGCGTTGCACAAGGGTCACTCGGCTTCTCACGTTCCACACGATGCCAAATCCCTGCTGAGTCCAGCTACACCCAGGCAGTTTTGCACCCACATCTGACTTTGTTGTAACACCTTGCTCCAGCACAGAAATGCTTTCAACACTCAGGAAAAGTGCCAGACTAAGGATAATGCAAGAGCTCAAGTTCTTCATTAAAGGACATGGCCACTAACAGGCCACTCACCTTACACAATAAACAGCATTGAGTGTTTTCTTTGAAGGGGACATCAAAAGGTATCTGAGTTTGCATCTTCAGTGCTTGTCACCTTCAGCACAGTCCCCAAATGGCCAACTGCAGTGGCCTTTTGCATGTGGTTAGGTGCCTATTCACCATGAAAACATGACAAACCTATTTGCTGCCGAAGCCACAAACTTGTATTGAACAATCCCTGGTAGCAATGGTGACAGGAAACTGCCAGTCAGTGGTGTGGGATGTGAGAAAACAAAACCCTTCAGCACAGTCACACTCTTCAAAGACAAGTGGTTCACCAGTGAGTAACATTCCTGCAGTGGTTTGTAGGTAACAAGAGCTACACTCATTGAAGTGGAAACCATAAATAAAATTATGTTACTGAAGCATCATTATCATAATATGTAGAGATACAACAGTATAAAAGTACGTGGAAATCAGGCAATTCAGAGCTGTCATTTCTGTTACACACTGATGAGACTCAGCAGCACAGCCAGAGGTGGCTGCTCAGTCCAAATCCACTCTGCTATTTATTGGCATGTGAAGAAAATATTTGGGTTTAAAGTAAAAGATAAAAAATTATTGACAAATAAAAGCAGAGGTTATTGCTATCTCAACTTCCACCAACATAATGCCCCTTGCTACACCCAGCTGCATCTGCCAGCCCACTGCACACATTCACACTGGCTTTTGGTTTCTTCAGCTGGGGAAAAACTTCATTTAAAACTTCCCAAAAGAAACCCCAAGGTGCAGTTTCATCCTTGTGACCTGCTGTTCAGCACACACACGCTCATAGTTTCCTCACTTACCTTCTTCAGGCCTGAAAACTACTGCAGGAGATATAAATATAGACAAATTTTAAACACTTGACTGGCTCTCTCTCCTCCACTCTTTTGTGCCAGGAGATAACATCAGAAAACTAAACTGGAGAAAGGTTATCCTATGGGCAAGGCTGTACACTGAATTCCCAAAGGACTGCCAATTTCAGATTAGGCAGCACTCCTCAGTCCCCCGATATCCATAAAACAAACTGCATCAGCTTTTGTGAAGCACAAGACTTGTTTGTCTCCTGTTTATTCTAAAACATGTTTATTCTAAAGAGAGTAAGTACCTTGTAGTAACAACCTCACTTGCTGAAAAAAATACAAATTAATTAAAAAATATCCTGCAAGCTGGCTCTGGCTCCCACTTGACATGAGGTGCAGTTTTTAACCAACAGGAATGAGTTACTGAATCACTGGTAGAAATATGGGCTGTGTTTTGAAACAATCCTTGCCTTCTAAAAATAATTCTTGGGTGATTTAATTTATAGCAATACAGTTACCATGTGCAGTTACACTGGACCAACTTTCAGTCACCTTTTGACAACACTCAACCCTCAAATAGGCCTAGAAAAATATCCTTCAGAGCTCCAAGTGGCACAGGGACTGCAAAGCAAAATTAAGGATGAAATGTCATTGGATTTCTAAAATCAAGAGGTGATCCTAAAGCAGAAGTGTGACCAAGTCTTTTGTGCTTCCCCAGTTCCTCTCTCACAGTGATGTAAATTCAGAGCAGCTCTGCACATGCAAAAATGATGGCCCTGAAGTCACACAGGTGAAAAATATGTGACTTATTGAACTAATAACAAAAATCACCCCCCACTCAGGCTTCAAACCCAAGAACCTATGGCTGGATTGTTTTACACATTCACACTGAGAAATGATCTTTGCTTTCAAAACAAAGAACATTTTTGTTCCTTTCCTTGCCTTCCAAGTAACCATCTTTCCCTGTTGTTTAAGGCTCTTAGCCACAGCACAAGGGAGAAAAATAATATTTAAACAAAAAACCCCACCCCAACCCCTAAACAAATAAACAAAGAAAAGCACAGGAGAATGCAAGTCACAAAGGCACAAATGAGCCCAGAGCCTCTGGGCAGCTGCAGCTCAGGGAACAACTTCAGCAAGGCCACCAAGCACCAGGGCCCTTCCCAGGAGGGGGGGAGGAATGTCACACCCATACCCACCAACTACTGGAATTCCCTCTCCCTGCTTTTATGCCCCTAATGCAACTCTGATCAGCACTAGAGCTGACTGGAAAATCATTATCCCATTATTTTATTTATGTGGGCATATGTAAAACTAAACAAGTGGTTTGTTCCAATGGTAATAGACCATTAACATTTTTTAATGAAGTTACAATACTTTCTTTTCCTCCACAGAATGATTAATTAAATACAATGTTCCGATTGAAGCTAATTCTATGGGATACAAATTTTTATGTATATATTAAAAACCCTAAATATATACATACACATATAACAAAATATAAAATTGTTCTAAAACTTTTAATGGCCTCTCTCCGGTCCTAAATGTCCTGCTCTCCTCTCTTTTACTGAAGAGACTGTCAAATGGACACAAGCAATGGCTTCAAGCACAAACAGATCTTTAATTGACTGTCAGATAAATTGGAAACATATAAACTTTGAACACAAAGTCAAAAGCCAAATTAATAACAGTGCTCATTAGCTCTACCTCCCACCTTTCCTCTTTCTTCTGGAATAGCTGGTCTGGCAGTAGAGCAGAAACTCTGAAATGCCACCCTAAAAATAGAAAGCAAGAAAAGAGGAAAAAAAAAAGGGGGGGGGGGGGGGGCGGAACAGGAACTAAGACAATAAGCAGAGTGAGAAGCTCTGTAATATAAAACTGTCTCCAGCTTCAGTCATCAGCCAATCATAATCCAATAAATGCTTTTTCTTCTTTCTAAAATCAGAACACTCAAATGGCTATTTTTATTCCTGTTTAGAAGCAGCTCTCTCAACAGGGCCTTCAAACCAGCAGAGCCTGGCATGAATGCAGGGAGTTACAGGACCCCACTTCAGGCCAGCATTTCCAAGACCTTCATTGGGTCCATGGGTTCATTTGTATCTGGCACCAACTTTGTTTTACACCACAAACCCCATTAGGGAACAAGTGGAGAAGTAAAGGGAGGAAACAGAGGGGATGTTTATAAAAAAATTATTCTTTCAACCCTATTTAAGGGTGCTCCCTTCATGAATTTCTATCCATCCAAATGGCTACTCTGTTCTTCCAATATCTCAATACACATATTTTCCACATGCAGCCACCAGGAACTGCAATATAGATAGGTTTGAATTTAACCTCGTTCTTGGGTCACTCAGGCACACCAAAAAGAATTGCTGGGATCTCTTAAGGTACTGGAAAATCATGGCAGAAAGGCTCCATACTCATCCTAAGTCTGGAAAATATGGACATAAAAGGAAATAGCATCTCTTGAGGTGTATCCTCAGCACTTTCTTACTTCCTTTGTGTGGAGAAGCTGTGAATGCCCCACCACTGGAAGTGCTCCGAGGAAGGTTGGAGGGCGCTTTGAGTAACCTGGCTAAGTAAAAGATGTCCCTGGACATCCAGGGAGCTGGACAAGATGAGCTTGGAAGGTCCCTTCCAATCCACACCATTCTGAGTTCATGATTCTAAAATGCTAGAGGCTTCTTCCTCTATTTAACTGAAAATTAGTTTTATGAATATAAAATCCACATGTTCCAAATTATTAGTAACACAGAGAGAGCAGCTTTTGAACTGATTCCTGTTTTCCATCCAGAGCACAGGAAAATGCCACTTCAATCTTGGATATGGAAAACTGCAGCAGGCCTTAGGATGCCTGCACCAAAGTGCTCCTTTGCCCCCATCAGCCTCAGGTAAGTCAACCCCATTCTCAGGACTTGACTCTTCCCTTCAGCAGAAGAGGGTAAAAATCCTTCTGCTAGAAAGGATTTAAGATCAGAACTCTGGCATAAAATGGGAGGCCACAAGCACTCCCCCTTCAAAAGCACGTTGGCCCTTCAACACAATGAAAAGGTCTTTAAAAGGACTCAATGAATATTGTATTGTAAAGATTTTTTTTTTTAATGCGAGTAGCTGCCAGCATTGGAGCTTAATTGTTCTCCTTCAAGGAAAGTAGCCATGTAAAACACACAGGGAAAAATCCAGAGGCTGTTTTGCTCTCAGCTTATCTAAGTAACTGTGATCTCAGAGGTTACTCTTCCATCCTTAATTTTAGTGAGGAGATACATTAAATACCCTGTTTCCCACAGCAAGGCTTCAAATTCATCGTGCTTCAATAGCTTTGAAAAGAGCATTTATTTCAAACTTGTAAATGATTTAAAAGAGAACGTTTAATTAATAATGTTGTTTCCAGCCAGATGGCCAGCTATTAGTTTTCAGTCATCTCTTTCAGAACAATTCCCCACAAGTCTTCAGATGCAAAGTGGCTTTGAAGCAAATAGATGTGAGTGTTCAACACTCTCAGAGGCTGCCAAAACATTCAGTAAAAGACACAGCTATAGGTACAGAAATTGCATCTTTCCAAGTGGTTTTGCTGCAGGTCATGGTTGTAAAAGTCCACTAGCAACAGACACACATTTCTTTCATTTACCATCCTGTATTTGGATGGTATTAAATTCACATATGGCTATATAATATTACTTAACTGAAAACATGAGGCTACATGTATAGAGTTTCCCCTGGACTTGTGCTAACAGACCTCAGACTGGAGCTCAGGAGCAGAACACTGTGGTATGACGTGTATCAACCAGTCAAAATATTCCATGTGTACAGGAGACACTGCTACAGAGATGAATAGATAAATATTATGCAAGCCCAGCCAAGGTTTACCACTAAACATCTATGGAATTCTAATATTCTCACTGACGTAGCACCTATATATTTTCAAAGAGAGTTTCCAACAAAAATTAAAACTGCTTTCTTAGTACAAATGAGTTGCTGAGCAGCAACAGAAAGCTTTTTAAAGCAGCAAGGTAATGGGGTTTGCACCAGGTTTTTAAAATCTTGGGATTTTAAGAGCTTTCCCAAGTGTAATTAAAATCTCTGACAGGCAAGGACTGTATTTGGGAGGTAGTTAAGGTACAAGCAGGGTGCAATGTTTTGCTCAGTTACACAGTGGTGTGGAACAAACCCTGATGTTTTCAGCCTTCCCTAACCACAGTGTGCATTCATTATGCAGCAATCCACAACTGAAAGCCCGTCTTTATTCAGTTATGATTGGCAAAAACAAAGATGCAATTGCAATTCTATACCTGAACTTTCAGCCTGTAGTTCTCCCAAACAAAGCAAAACCAGGCTGGGGAAAAAGCTCCAATGATCAGCTGTCTACCTACACACGAGTTATTTATGGCATCTAATTCAGAGCAAAGCTCAACTCAGTTTGCAGAGTGCCAGCAGACTTTTATTGGCAACAGAAACCGGCTACAAAGTTGTATCAGCTTCAGTAAGTGGACAGTGACTATCTGCTCTTTAAAATTTGCCATTTAGCTGTGTAAAGCTTCATTCTACCACAGTGGTTTCAAATCTTCTGGTCTGCACTTTCCACCATTCTTCTGCAAAAACTGGACGTTAAAAAGAAAGAAAATTTTTAATGGAAAACGATGACATGAAACGGGCCAATAGGACAGATTTGACCGATGGTGAAGCTTATACTAAGTAAGTCAGGTAAATTTAGGCCCAAGAAGCAGATATGGAAAAAAATTAGCCAACTCATCTGTAAGTTTGCCCATCCCAAGCCTGCAGAACTCTTACATGGTCATGAATCCAGCACCTCCAGTGGCCACTGGAGTCTTGCTCGCAGGTTCCAGGCCAACATCAATAACTATTCCAGACTTTTTATCCCACAGGCTGCTGAATGTTGGGAAAGCAGGGAGAGGTGTCATTAGCAGGCCTTGTGCTCTTGAGTTCAAGGCCCGTAATTGTGGGGGGCTTTATCTAGGAAACATTCCTCCTTCCTGTGCTTGTGTAGCTGTGGGGCAGGGGAGGGGCACACCGGAATACGGGCTTCACCACTGGTCTGAAAGCTGGTTAAAATAGCTAAAAAAAGAAAGAAAAACAAACAGAACAGCCCAATGCCACCTTCTGCCCAGGCACAGGATCACCCACTCCAGAGCTACCTCAGCTACAAATGTGGAGGGTCTCTGCCCAGCCTCACCAATGCCCATTAGCAAACCTTCAATGAAAATGAGCGAACTCCTCTGAAATTTAAATGTTTTGCAGAGAAGTATCATTTTCATCAAACTTCCAGCTAAACCCTGCCTGTCTTCCTGCCAGATTTCCAGCCCAGGCCTGGCAAGTCCAGCGTTCCTGGGGCTGGAGCCCCCAGGTCTCTCAGGCTCTGCTGGGCAGGCTTCAAATCCTGCAGAGAATAACCCACAGAAGCCACCAAATCCCTGAATTTAAAAGGGAAAAGTGGACAACATTCAACCTACAAACACCCTCTCCCCTGTTTTCAGTTCACTGCTTTCCTGTGCTGGTCTGACTCTCCTTTCACTTGCCTGTAAATCAGAAGTAAATTTACTGAAATCCATGCAACTACACAAACACAAAAAGTGGGAAAAGCTTCCAGCTGCTTATTAGCTTTGCTTTTAGATGGAGTGCTTTTTAAACACTGATAGATTTTTTCAGATACTGTTACATATGTGCTACAAACTGGTTCTGCATCTGAGTCCAGGGGAACAACAATTTGTTCAACAAATAATAAGGACCTTGCTGTACAGCTCCATATGCATGGAAACCACAGACTTTGTATCCCTATCAAAAAACCCCACATCTGGTCTTTCTGAGAATAACAAAATTAAAGGTGCTTGTAGTTGGGTCTTTGTCTTCCCACACAGCAACACTGAAAATCCAGTTAATGGAGGGAAAGGAAATTCAAGGAAAAAAGAATTCTCCAGCTGTTAAGCACATAAAGCAACAACAGTCACACATTCAACACAGAAACAGAGGCATTCTCACGTGCCACAGATGTCTTCCTCTCAGCCCAATATTTTGTGAACCTTAACTGCTCCACATCTATGAAGAGTAAGTGAATTTCTCTTTTCATGTTCAAGCAACTAGAACAGGAATGACAAAGTTTCTCCTCTTTTGTTGTGAAAACGGAGAGTCAGTGTCAGCATCCATCATTCAACCACTGCTGGCTGCAGCTTCACCACAAAGGAAGAAATTTCTGTTTTGACTTCCTTTTTAAAAAAAGATTGAGCTATGGTTAATGAACGTCACCATTTCAGAAATAAACTCTGACCTTTCCTGTGACGCAATTTGTAAGGAAAATTTACTGAAATTCTCAACTGCAAATGATAAAGTGAGCTAAGGATGGTTCCCCTACTACTTTCACCCTGAGAACCCTGAAGCCTGGAGAAAGCAAGAATCCCAGGGAGAGGATCAATCTCCTGACACATCACCCACTGCAATCCTCTCTCCAGGATTCACACCCCTCATTTTCCATAAGCTGATCCATATTCCTGTGGGGCTGGAAAAGCAGATGGTCCTGTCATGGGGTCAGGAACACAGCCCACCTGTGCAGGTGCTCCAGGACAAGGAGGGCACACACAGAGCACAGCTGCGCCACCTGAAATGTGCCACCTCCTTGCCCTCATAACCCCAGTACTGAACAGCAAGTGAGCTGTGAAGGTATTTCTTGTGACGTACAATATTTATCAGGATCACCCCTTCACCTTTCCTAGACTCACACACGTTACATTACTCACAGGTAGGCTTTACTGGGGTTTTAAGCACGTTCTTTCACAAGGCTCACAAGTGAGAGATGTAATTTTCACTTCTCTCTCACAAGTGAGAGCAGCTGCTAATATCAGAAGTCTGCAGCACACACAAAATCCTCCCTTGCTGCTGAAGGAACAAACCTGGGTACCTGGAACAGTGTGGCTACAGCAGCTTAGGTTTCCTTAGCTAACAAAGATTTCCTACTGGAGCTCATGATTCCTGGGTGATGCTTTAAAAAGCAGGGTGTTATTTCTTACCTGGTTGGGCTCTTGTGAAGATAAGGGTTTTAACTTGGTTGGGTTTTTAATGGGGCTGCTACTATTATGCAGGAATAGTTTATTCCCACTCACATTTGTGGCCTCTGAGGAGCTGAGTCTTTAGGACAGAAAAAATACCCCGGGCTTTATGTTCTTTCTACAGAGCCATGGTACCTGGGGTAGTCAAACTTCCCTAAGGACAAGTCCCCCCACTCTGGTGGCAAAGAGATGCAGCAAGTAAGGATCAGGTCTAAAAGGCTTCATAATACCTTTAAAAGCAGCATTACTGCAACAATCCACACATTATTGGCTCCCCAGTTACACAAAGTGGTGCTACAGTGCCAAGAGCCCAATTATCACCAATTCCAAAAGGAATTTGCAAACATCTGCTGGACCTGGTGGAGTCACCCTGTGGAACTGCAGTGTCTGGGCAAGAACCTCTGCCCTGGCTTTATTTCCCTCGCTCCTGTCCCTTCCTTCTCTGCCAATCAGCACAGGCAGCTCGGGACTGGAAAAGGGTTTTTACACAACACATCAAGGCAGACAAGGACAAAAGTTAATTAGGACTATTCATAAGCCTGGCTGAAGGAGTGCTGCATCCCATCCCTGAAAATTTAATTGCACTCAGTAGAGGAAAGCTAAAACATAGTAATAATAAAAAAATAACCCAAACAACAGAAAGAGATAATTTGGGAATAAAAACTGATTTCAATTTAATTCAAGCACTTGTTGGCCCTATTTATTTCATCAAGTAGTTCACGCAGGATAATGGCATTACTGTGCATCTAACAGCATTAGAAGTTTCTAATAAATTAACAAGTGAAAATTAATGGCTGCTCAGTCCATTAAATCTTGTTAATTTTATTTCTGTTGTAATAATATAGCAATCACAAGTTTACATTATTAAACCAATATTTATCAGAAGAACTCATTCTAATTGGATCCCTGATGTGATAATCCTGTACAGTGTGTATTTCTTTATTTCATCAATTTTTTGCATTTATTTCTCATTATATTTAAATGACTGCAATATTCAGGGTCTTTTCCTAATAGTATGAAAGTTAAGCAACCATTTTAAACATCTTATTTCACACAGATTCAACACTTACTACACAATAAAATGAGAACATCATGAATCCCTTCAGAAGCTATTTTAACTCTTTTAGTCTCTTGAGAAAGGGGAGAAGAATAAAAGGCAGAGATACGAATATTTGAAAGCATCTTAACAATGGTAAAATCTATTTTTTCCCCTTAGCCTTTCAATGTCCTGGGTAAACATTCTGGTTGTTTTTCAAGATAAGAGGTGTTTTACCATGATTTTAATGCAATGGGTAGGCTGGCCTGCACAACTCAGGTAAAAAAATAAATGTAAATATTGACAAAAGGGTTTCAGTTGTAGTGACTGCTGACAGAAATTACAAAATTAAGGAGACAAAGCCTGTTGTGCTATTCCAGCAGCAACTCCGTTGAGGGGAGGGACTGCAGTGCTGGACCATAACTTCTCCCCAACCTCCCTCCTCTCCCAGTTCCTTGTCTGTGCCACAATAATTGAGTGTGTAGTTGCTCCCTAACTGGTTGTACCAATGTTATTGCTCGAGCCTGACAGCGGTGCTTTGTTTTTGGGAATGCCATGGTCTGGAATACAACAACTCCACACACACTATCCAGACTGATGTAAGAGGCAGGAGCAAGTGCAAGGGTGGGGAGAAAAGGCTGGAGGGGCTGCAGGGAGCAGAAACCTGTGCCCAGAGAGGGCGGTTTGACCTGTGGGGAGATGGCATAGACGGAGATGAGAAAAGCACTGATGGACAAGCAGGACTGCAGGCAGAAGGTCATGGAGTCGCACAGAAAAAGCTGAGTTGGAAGGGACCCACAAGGATCCTTGAGTCCAACTCCTGGCCCTGCACAGGACCATCCCCAAGAGTCACAGCCTGTGCCCACGAGTGTTGTCCAAATGCTCCTTGAGCTCTGTCAAGCTAAGGCTCATGCGCACTCACAGTATTTTCACCTTCAGACCTGACCTGCAAAGTCCCACAGAAGGCCACAACAGCTGCTCTGTGGAGCAGCCCTCAGTGCCACAGCTGATGAGGGAGGGCACTGCAGCAGCACAAAGGTTGGGGCAGGGCTGTAAAACCTGCCCATAACGCTCGGGAGGAGAGAGGTCACTGACACGGATTTGCAGTGGCAAAATCCCCAGCAAGATGGAGCTAAGCAAGGAGATGGCAGCCAGAGGGTGTTTGTACTCGGGGACACGACTGTAACCACCACTGCACACCAAGGCTATGCCTCTGCAGACAATCTCAGACCAGGCCACGAAATGGTAAAGCTCCTCACACACACGGAAAAACTGAAAACAAGCTAGTTTGAAATTGGCATTAAAAATATATATAAAATTGCACATGGACACACAAAATTGTGACTGGTCCTTTACTTATTACTGCAACCAGATGGGCACCAGTCCCAAAAGAAGAGCATAGAATCAGAGACTATCCTGAACTGGAAGGGACCCACAAGGAGCAAGTCCAACAACCCCAAAAATGTGGGGTTGTGACACCACAACATCCTTCAGGGTCTTGCAGACAGCCTCTGCCACTTAACATATTCACAGCTTTCACATTTTCCTGGTATCACCTAAGAACATGATCAATTCCTGTAAACATTGTGTGGTCAACTACCAACATAACAGAAGCTGTGCTCACACCCAAGATGTTCCTGAAACACTTATGCATTATGTTCCTTATGTATTATCCCTGGTTTTTCCCACCAAAATGTAAATCATTTAAGGAACACCTTGTTCAGTGGCTTTTAAGAAGCAAATGTGGCATGTTTCCATTTCAGTTGGTACATTCTACCCTTATCAGATGAGTTCCACAAGAAATAACAACCTACCTCTCTCCAAAACTGTTTTCTAAATTAAAAAAAACCCCACCACTTAAAAGAAGGTGTTCCTTACATACAGGAATCCTGGCTCCCCTAAAACCACTGGCAATACCAAAACAAATAAATACAGTAATGAGTTCAAAAGAAAAATGTGCATATGAAAATGTATTGCAAAATGTCATGAGATTCATGTCTTTGTGTGTGTAGCATCACTAAAGCTTTCGAAACAAAGCATTTACTATCTCATATAGCAAGACTATAGATACTGCACAGCTTGTAGAAATTACTGAGTGCCCATCACCTGGTCTGGTTTCTGCAGATCAGACCCTATAAAGGTAGATTTAAACACACATCGCAGGTCAGACTAACACACTTCATTTCTAGGGCAAATGCTGCTGGTTTCTCTGGTGCACAAAACGGCCTCTCTTCTGCCCAGAACAGTGTTAGAAACTCTTTTTTTTTGCAGGTTTGTGTTAATGTCAGATGTCGATTATATTCTTATTATATTTTTGGGTCTCAGAAGGGAATAGAGCCACCAAAAATTTAAAAATTCTGCAAGCAGCTGGAGCAGATCTTTGTCTGCTCACAGAGCAAAGCAGAGAGGCCATGAACACCCACCTGGCTGTGCTGGGTAGGTGCTAATGGCACACTTGTCCTCAGGTTGGTCTGAAAAGTGATAAAAATGCTCATCCCGAAAGCTGGGCTTTCAAGATAATGCAACTGTGACAAAGGATGCATTTTAGTGGACAGAAGAATTTGTTTTCAACTTTATCACCCGATACAGAATGAAAAAACCTTTCTGCCAGGCAGACCCACGACTCACTATGTCAGCTCTGACACCAAAGGCCACCAGCTCAGGGCACGGAGGTTTAAAATGAAGGTCCTGCTGGGGCAGGATGGGCTTTGGCAGCTGTGCCCAGAGGAGGAGGGAAGGAAGATCCTCTAATGGAGTCATCCTGTGCAGCACCACCACCATGAGAAACCATTAGGTGGTCTGAGACCAGAGAGTTTTCAGGTGGAAATTACTTCTTCCTCCAGCAGTGAAAACAAGAAGGAAAAATCCTTCTTGCCAGGAGAGTCACACTGAAATCCTTGAAGGCCTCTCCAGCCTTTTGCTGTCTGCCACAACAGAAAACCTGGGGCCTGAGGTGTCTGTCACACCACCTTCAAAATGGAGCACTTGGAAAAGTAATACATGCTGAGCAAATACACAAGCAAATAAACTAATCCTTGTTTACTTATCTGTCAGGAGATGGCATGTAGTACATATTTCCAGATCTCAGCAGATAAACATGACAGCAAGAACACATTTGTTATTCTAATTCCTTAGCCCTACAACAAAACAAGTATTTCTTTCCTGTCCTTTCTTCAACACACCCCACCTGATCAATCCAGGAATTTGCTGTATAGCCTTTATTCCCACAAGCAACGTTTCTGCAAAGCTCAAGCCCTTTTCCATGTGAAACTTGTTCCGTCTCATGGATACAATAGCTAATTTTGGACTTACCCTGCTCCTGCTGGGCCAGAGTCATCACTGGCATGGCTCCACTGTAATTCAGTCTACTGATGCATTACAGACAATGCACAACATGAGCTAATCCTTAATGATGCTTTTCGCCCCTTTCTCCCCCCCGACCTATCATTTGAGAAAATAGTGAAGTGACATATGTAAAAATTATTAAATGAAAATAAACAAACAGCAAACTAAACCCATGGTAAAATTGTCTTGCAAACACTTATTTCAGATGACACAGTAATCAGATTCAGGGATGCATTAGGACAAGCAGTGCAGCCCAGAGGAAAAGACACAGCTCTTAAAGTCACAAGGCCTAGTTAGAGCTCCAGCTCTGCACTGACTTCATAAGGACTGTTCCATGCTCCCACACCATTCCCCAACCTCTGACACACAGATATTAACATCTCGGCCCAGGCTAACCTAACCGTGCTAATTTCTAAGCAATAATAAAAGTACAAATGAAGTTGTGTTTAAAAACCAATGCCAAGGTATAAGGGGCTCCCACCAAAACAGGTTGATGCCTCCCCCACACCGAGGTTTAAGATCTGCAGCATCCAGGCTCAGTGTCATAAATTAATATGAAATGTTTTAATTTCTGCACAGATTTTCTTTAACAGAGGAAGAACAGACATTCAGTACGAGCAGCCAGGACAATCTCTGAAGGTGAGTATATTCATGACTTGTGGTATCTGTTTGTGTTGTTTATTTTCAACCTTAATTTTTTTTTTTTTTTAAGAAAGCATTGTATTTGGCCCAACTCTTTTCTTCCTTTAAACCATAAACTATCAAAACCTTTCTTATCTAAACCACCTTGTTAGGAGCCACAGAAGTTCCACGGGACTTCATGCTCTGCTCCCTAACGGGTCAGCATCAGCCAGACACAATACCCAGGTCACAGCAGCAGGGCTGCTCCAGCAATTTTCTTCTTTTGAAATGGTAAATATTTCAGGGAAGTGTTTTAAACACGGAATTACCTACGTGGAAAGCATGCTGCTTACCACGAATTTTAAAAATATAGGTTTTAAGGCATTTGTATTGTGTGGTGGCTCTACAGGTTTTGATTTCTGCTTCAAGTAGAAGCCGGAGCAACTCTAACAAAGGCTGAGAGCTCTCATTTCCATTAACTGGCCAAAATCTTAGCCACAGTCATTCACCACCAAAAAAGATAAGGAGACTTTAGCTTTCCTTTTAAAAAAACACTACAGTTGTTGGAAGAAAATTTTAGGAGTTCCAAACATCCACATTTTTAAGCTACTTGCCTCACTTTTTCATGCAACAGATGCTGCTTTGTATCAGCTCCTGCATATTAAATCATTCTGACAACCAAGAAAGCATACATTTGTTTGTGCCAGAGAGAAGCATGAATACACACACACACAGATATCTTCTCACGCAGAAGCACACAATTATACAGCATTCAAATATTTGGGATGAACTTTGGCCTTTGCTTAAAAAAAAAAAAGAAAAAAAAAGTACTCTCAAACAACAATCAGGAACAGACCCAGCAGTCATCTGGCTGAGCTCACAAAAATCAACAATCTGCAGCAATAAAACACCACTTGTGGGCAGCCATTTGAAAGTTACTTGGAAAATTATTCTTAGATGGAATACTTTTATACACGTCTTTTATGATTTATGACGGCCCTACGGATCGAGCTCGGAATGGACACTAAAAATAAAATCTATGTTAATTCAAAAAATGGAGGAAAAAACCAGTTATATTCACCCTCACGACTATGGGGGTTTTTTTTCTTGCACTCCAAACAATCTCCTTCAACTCTGCCCTGTGCATTCCCAATTTTAAAAGTAATTCGAAAATATCAGCATAGTAGGGCTCTAAATCACCCTTTCAGAGGAGTAATATGGAAGAAGCCAAACAACCCAAACAAAACCGTTTTCCTGACACATTAATCACAAGAAAATCTTAACGCAACAGCACTTGAGAACACGCTGAAACTTTTGACAATGAGAGTATCCTCAGTGAGTGGAACTAATCCACAGCGCTTCCAACTTTTTTTCTTTTTTATAATCTCAGCTCGAGACATATTTTCTCCACTACGTTTTCTCTCTCGTTACGAGAGAGTAATTCAATTCTGTAGCCAGTTACGGGGTTTTTCTGAACTAGATAAAGAACAGGCAGAGAGGACCAACACCGCACCAAGTGCCGCAGGGCCGGGAAGCAAAACAAGCACTGTCCAGGCCCTGCCGGAGCTCGGGGGATCCTGGGGGTCCCTCTGCTCCTCGGGCCCCCCCGCCCCCCGCAGGGCCCCGGGAGCCGCGCCCTCCGCGCCCCGGTACCTGGGGATGGTGATGCACTTGGTGTTGATATTCTGCGTGGTGATCGCCTTCTCCAGCTCGTCCAGCTGCCCCGTCTTCTTCAGCTTCTTCACCAGGCTCTTCACCGCCTTCTCGCACCATTTCTCCTCCTGCCCGTTCTGCTCGCCTTTCTTCCACCCCAGGAGCCGCTTGACGATGGGAGGAGTGAAGGGCAGGATGGAGGACATGCTGGCTGTGCCGGCAGCGGCCGCCGTCGGCTCCGCGCTCTGCCCGCCGCCCCCTGCGCTCGGCCCGCCGCCGCCTCACACCGCGCGGCCCGGGCGGCCCTGCCCGGCCCGGCCCGTCCGCTCCCCGCCCCGCGCTGCCTCAGCGCCGCGGGCTCGCGGCTCCAAACTTTGCCCGGAGTTCGCCGCCTCTCCCCGGCGGCGGCGGCGGCAGCTCCCTCCTCCTCCCCCTCCTGCCCCGCTCTGTGTGCGCGGAGAGGCGCCCACTCCAGCTCATTCCCAGTCTGTCTCTCATGCAAATTGCCTGCTGGCCGCCCCAGCCCGGCTTCCACCCCCTCCTTCCCTCCCAAACACGCTGCCGAGGGAGGGAGGGAGGATGGAAGGAGGGCGGGGAGGCGGCCGGCCCGTCGGGAACTCCGCGCCTCCATCGCCGCCCGCGGTTCCGTGCGGGGGATCGCGCTGCGCAGGGCCCTGGGCCCACAGAGAGGGGAAAAAAGCCCAGGAGCAGGACAAGGAGAGGTACCCAGACAAACCCCACCGAGGGGAGGCAGCGAAAATAAACACAAGTGTAAAGCTCCCCAGCTGTAAAGCCCCACAAGTGTAAAGCCCTCTCAGTGAGGGGAGGGGACAAGAGGGTCCACAAGGTGGCTGCAGCCCGTGCCACGGCCGTTTCGTCCATGGGAAGGTGCGTTCCCACACAGATGCCTGAACACAGTTTGGCCAGCCGTGCTCAGACAATCAGCTGCTTTTTGTTTCAGCCCCTTTAATTTACTATTCCATTCCCTCATCTTTCCACCCCGAGTAACAGGTACCCGAATAATTTTTGCCCTGTATCAGACACAAACGACACCCTGGAGGTGTTTACCACGGAGCTGGTCAGAAATTCTCAGACGGAATATTTTTGTCAGAGGACGGCAGTTTGTTCACATCTAGGTGTTTTGTAGAGATGCTTCGGTTTGGGCTGACTCAGGGTGGCATCCAGGTACATTTCCAGTTTCTAACTTTCCATCTCTGGGCAGACTGGGCTGTCACACTCCCCGGTCTCAAGCATCACCCCCTCCACGCTGAAAGGCAGCCCAGGTCCTAAAAAACAATATAATTATAAACTTCAGCTCCTCAAAGCAGCAGTTCTATGTTAAACTACCCCAAAATGGTGCAGAGCAAGCAGCAAGGAGGCTCAGAGCCACCTGCGGAGTCACCAGGTGCCTCCAACAAGGCTGGTTCCTTTTCTCAGCTCCAGCTGCTTCTCATCTCCCTGCAACAGCTGCCAAGGAGCAACAGGGTAAAAGTTTTGTGGGACCTGGCTCCTGAATTCTAAGTTTTCAAGCTGAGATATGCTTCCCAGTTTTTTCCATCCTATCAGAAGGGACGATGGTGAGCCCGAATTTGGGAAGCCTGCGGGGCTGCTTGGCAGCTCCCAGACACGCGGGTTCTTGCCAACCCACATTCTCATATTCCAGGATCCAGTGTAACCCAGTGGGGAGACTCCTCGAAAGCCGGCATCCCAAACCTCCCCATGCCTGTGGATTTGGAGCAGCCAGCCATCCAGATTGCCTCGTGGCAACTTAGGAACTGATGGAATCAGACAGCATCTGAGGCTCTGAGGCAACTGCCTTGGCTTTCACAGGCATGTCAAACACAGGGGTTTATTCCAACGTGACAGTATCAATTTTTGAAATATTAATATTGGATACAAATTAAATATGCCCTTCTCTTTTTTTTTTTCTTTTCTCCAGCATTCTCATATTATTCCCCAATATGCATTCCCTGAGTGTCTTGAATTTTGGAGGCTCACCACTAAAATTTTGGGCTGCTGCCCTGACCCAATTTTTGGCTGCCTCGGGTGAGATGCCTGAAGTACAAAGATGTGGAACCCCTGTAGATGATCCCAACATCGTTTGAGGAAATATCTCCTCAATACCCCTAAAGCAATACAAAAAAAAAAAAATTGACACTATTTACACTAAGAGCAGGATGCCTCAATTACTGACTTGCTGTATATTTGTGTTTTTCTGAAAAGGCCAAGTTTCTGGTAGTTTGTGATTATTTAAGGATCTGAACTCTTATTTAAAAGTTGTTCACAACTTTAGAAAATAGCTTGACTATGTGAACCAAGTGAAACACAGATGGGGAAGTTAAATACTTTTTTTATTGTAGATATTCATTCTCACTGCATTTTGAAATGGGGTGAAGTTAAATAATCTTTTTCTATTTTCTCAGTTCTTGGCCCAGCACATTTTGCAAGCCCAGAGCCTGAAGGACCTGCCTCAGACCTGGTAAGTCCAAATTACATCAGGGTGATCTCAGAGCAAATTTCTGTTGGGGACTGACATTTCTTTCTGGCTGTTCTGGATCTAAAATCATGGGCACTATTCCATTCTTTTTTCATCCAGAAAGATTTTGATAATATTCAAATCTCATTGCTACACTGAGAATTCATGCTGTAACCTTGCTTCATCAGAGCTTCTAGAATTTTCTGTCCATATTCATGGGCTGATCTTCACTCCTTACAGTCATATCACAAGTGATGGCCTGGGTACATTTGAATAAGGGGAAGGAAAGGAAGAGCTGAGTGGTTTGCTTGTGTTTGTACAGTGATTTAGTGGCAAAAGGGTGAAGGTAATTTGCTAAACACTAAACCAAACTGGGTCTCGCTTACAGTCTCTAAATGAGGTGTAGGCAGCTAAACCACTGATCTAAACTCTGGGCCACAGCAGCACTGAAAACACTCCTGAAAACAAACAAACAGTTGGGCTTGGGATGTGGGATACATTTTTAAGCTTAAGGCCATGGCATTTAATGGAACAGCTTGTGTGCTTGGTGGGGCTACCTGTCAGAATGAACTGTTCTATGAAAATATGACTTTCTGAACCCCTAGACAGTAATCCTTTATTTCAGAGAGTTTTGGACACTCTCATAGTGGAAAAATTAACAGGAAAAGCAGGACCATCCCAATTCTGCGTGGTCTGGATCCAATTGCTGGTTTACAAAATGTCTGACGTCTTGGAAGCCACCACTAGGCAGGAGAAGTTTATGCTTCTTTTTGTGATTGTGCTTATTATTTGTGAAACAGTTTGTTCTTTACTTTTTAAAAGTTATTATCTTTGCTTGGGCTTGGAATAGTAGAGGTTCAGGGTCACAGTTTGCTCTTACTGAGAAATAAAGATATAGGTAGTCTGCAATAATGTGAGAAAAAACCCAAACCCTTTACAGCTATTTTGCATTTCTTAACCTTTTACTAATACACTAGCACCCTAAAATTACTGAAAAAAAAATCTGCATACCTTGAGTTTTGATATGATTAATGAATAGGACAAGAATTAAAATTCTCCTTTCACAAAGAGAAAAATCAGGCTCTGCTTCAGGAATAATATAAAATTAGCATGAGAAACAAGAAGGTGTTCACTGGAGCTCAGCTGTGAATATAGGTACCTTTATCAGAAATATTTTTAACAGCTTCAGAGACTGAAGAATTGTTCTGTGCTTTGCTCCATGTTCCCTTTATATCCTTTGAGTAGTGAGAAGGGATTTTGGGGCAGACAGGAAGGTGCTTCCATGAACTCCCATCTCTCTGCGTGCAGGGCGAGCTGGAACAGGCAGGATGGAGGCAGCATGGCCAGAGCACACTGCTCCCTGCCTGGGCTCGGGCTCTGAGGGAGCCTGGTGCCTGCTCAAACAGCTCCCAGGCTGGCCCAACGTGCCATTGTGGTTGGGTTGAAAATCAGGGAGTGGTTGAGAAGCAGCTTCTGAGGTGCTGCCCCCATCTCTCCCTCACTGGCTGAAATATTGCATACAATTTCCTACCTGTACGTGGAAAGGGAATTGTACAACGGCACTGAAGGTGCAGGTGGACAAACTGGGAAGCTCACAGCAGACAGGGTGGGGGCCTCAACTCCTCTTGTCCAATGTTCTCCATGAAGGGTGAGATGGGCAGCACTGAAAATGAGGAGGTTTAAATTGGGTTTTCTTCATTCCTTACTTTGTAAATAAGGGCTGCAACATTTAGCTTGGAATCTATGTCACGTATAATATGCATAAACAAGGGAAAGTGTGGGAGCTTTCCCTATTGAAGGTAATGTATATATATCTATATGTGTAGAAAAGCATTTATGTGCAAGCAAACCTATCTTAATCACTCAGAACAAACCTACAGGAAAATAACTTCTGGTGTGAGTCATGAAAAAAGCAGGGCCTTTCTAAGTTAATGTCTTCAGCATTAATGTCAGCTCTGTGAAATACACAGCTCAGTCAAATCCTTGCAGGATACCACAATTATTCTTCTCTGCAGATCAGAAAACATGCACACACAATAAGAAGTTGTTTTGTTGGAAATTCCTAATGCTTTGTACACACAAGCCAATTCACCTGCTTGTTCCAAGAGGCTCAGTGGTACAAAAATCACACAACCAGTTCTAGTTAAGCCAGAATCCTTTCTGTTACCACGGCAGCACCTCTTGCCTAAGGAAAAAATACAAGGCAGCAGCACGTCCAGAGTGATCCTTCTAAAACACTCTCCCAGTTTCTGGCAGTTATTTGTGTAGGTGGTCCTGAACTGGAGTTGACCTCCCTGGAGAGCTGTGGACAGGCCATTCCTGCACTCCAAAACCTCTCTGCTTCTGACTAACATTTCTGGGTAGCCTTCCCCAGGCCCCCATGGCCCATCTGGGGCACAGGACAGAGCTATTCTGAAAAACAACTGAAATTATCCACTGAAAAGAACAATTCCCTCGTTACTTCTTTTATGAACTGTACGGGTCTTGGTGGGAAGGGAAAGGGCGGTGTTGAGGTTGGGGCAGGTGAGTCTCCCAGGAAATGTGAGTTTTCCCCTCTTGTGTCACAGTGCTGCTGTGAGACACAGTGCAGCCTCAGCCTCGGGGGGTGTTTGTGGTGTGCAGGGAGCCGGGGGGCCCTGGCTGCTCCCCTGGGGTCGGGGCTGCTCGGGGCACTCACAGCTGCACGGGAAGCGGCCGAGCTCTGCTTCACTAACACGGCACATCCTGCTGGGCAGGGCCCCACAGCTCCCCTCACAAACGCCTTCACAGGCTGCAAAGGGAATCCCCGCTCTGCTTTTCCCTGGACATCCGAGGCTTGGCTTTGAAATCTTAATGGGCCTTTACATGGTAACTCCTGGCACGGTTTACAAGTGCCCAGTGTGTGAAGGTAGACAGCAGCCAATAGTCTGGAGGACAGTTCTTTGTTTGGTTTTGTAGTTTCATGAGACAAAACAAAGCATCTTGCTGTGGACACCACAGCATCTTTCCTGCATGGCTGTGGGAGCACAGGAAAGGGACACACAGGGACACAAAAGCCTCCTGAAGCTGAGCCCTCTCCTGAACCACAATCACTGGGATAAGGCCTGATCTAATCTTTCCAAATGTGCTAACAGCCTGAAATTAATATGCTTTTAATTAAACTGGAGATAAAACTGTCACTAGGGTGGCCACCCAGTGGGATGTGCTGATATCCTGAGGGATGGAGTGGAGGATTTTCAACACCTGGTTGTGAGGAGGCAGCACCTGCAAACTCAGCACTGCCCAGACTTTGCATACAAGGAGCTGCTGTCAGGCTGCTCTCGGTGTGACTGCACACACACACAAACATGGCCCTGTCTCAGTCTGGCAACCTGGAATTTCATGGGGTTTAAGCATGGCTAACAAATAAAATCCAAATTCTCTGTTTTAGGGATGGTCCTCCTCATGAGATGTTTCCCTCCTCTGGTTGCTGGAGGGACTGAGACACTGGTGAAATTCCACACTTTGTCTCCTGTAGTACAAAAAGCACCAAAAGCTGCAGTCAGGAAGAAAGAAAGGAATAGGCCAGGCCCTGAAACCAGAGGCTCATTACAGGTAACACAAAAACTCCAGCTCCCAGCCACAAACATTTATTTGAGATTCTTTTCCTGTGTCCATATATGACTGTCTGTCCCTTCTGAATTCCTTGCTGTGTCTGCTCGCTTTTCTTTGCCAGGGCACATCTGTTAAAGTCTTCGTTTTGGTTTTGAAGTGGGCATTTTCTATCCAGCTGAACTTTAAAAAAGCTCCTGAGCAAAGGCTTTGAAGGAGTAAATATAAATATATTATTTTTATGAATAGGCCCCTGTTTTCACATGTTCCACTTGCAATGGCTTCTTGTCCACAACTGCTGGCATGTCCAGCCCTCTGCAGGAAGAATCCTCTTCTGGAGGAACACACTTTTCCTTGTGCACAAGGGATAATCTCAAGGAACATTTTAATCTAAAAATTCACCTGTATTTAAGGGGTCAGTCCCACCATTGTGCTCCAGTCTTGGAAAACAGAAACCAGCCTGGCCAAACTGACCCCCCAGCACTACAGGGAGATCCTGATCAGGTTCAAACTCTGTACCTGACATTGTTTGGTCCAACACTTGGGTTGAACCTGGGCAGAGCTTGAGGCTGCTCACAATATCCTTCCATGCACACAGCAGGGACCAAATCCTTTGGATCTCAGCCCTACCTCACCCAAGTCAAGTGGGAGTTGACTAATTGCAATTACTATAGAATTTAGTCAGTAGTTTTTATGTTGTGGTGGCTCCCCTACATTAAAACCAACAGTAAAAGGCCACTTCTTCATTTTTGAGGTTTACTTAATTAAGTTACTCTCTCTCTTTTTTTTTTTCTTAAATTCTTTTAACCTAAAATGCATTGAAGGCCTCACGAAGGGACACTCATTCTCATCTGAACCAAGAATCCTCTTTAAGGCAGCAGCAGCAGCAAGGAGTGGCATGGAATTATTTGCCCATGAATAATATGTTAATATTTATACATAGCTTGCTTAGATAAGGGAAACAACTTGAAGATTTATGGGAGAAGCTCTGCATGGCCATGCTCTGTGGAGCGACATTTCAAGCTCCACGTAGAATCCCAAGTGTTGATTTTGCCTCCTGACAGTTTAATGTGTAACCCAAGAAAGTGCATTCTTCAAGATAAAAAGGGGAAAATCAAACCACCACAATCTGTCTGCTCTTCCCTTCCAGGGGTTTCACTGCATTTTGAACAGAGCACAGTCCCTTTACTGTTGGGATCCTCAAACACAGCTGAACGGGAGAGAGTCCACAAGCTGTGCATGTAAACATACAAAAAAACTTGGGTTTATTTTTTCCTTTAAGTCATCTTCTGAGTCCTCACTGTTGCAAAAATGCAGCTTTGCCTTTTCCTAACATTTTCATAAAGCTCAAGTCCTACTTGGCCAGTAGAAATGGCACAAATGGGAAGAGAATGACAAGGAAAAGCTCCGTGTGTGAGAGGAGGGATGTTTACCCCTTGTTTGTTTGTTCTGGGGAGAAATAAAGTGCTTTGTGTGAAGGCTCTTTGCAAGTGAGGCTGAAACGCTCTCAGGGCCCTGTAAAAGCATTGCCAAGTTTGTCAGCAGAGGGGAAAGAAATCTGGGCAGGCTGCCCTAAATTAAAACTAAACTTAAATCCAATTCAGTTTAAATACACAGTATAGTGTTTGGTGTGGGGGCTGAAGGCAGAATTACCAACTCAAACATTGCAAACTCCTGGGTTAAGACCCTTTCAAATGGATCTGAAATTGTAGCAAATAAATTAAAATAATAATGTTGTTTCCTTCCTTCTGCTTTTGCTGCGTGTCAGAGGGGTCATGTTTCCTACCTTGTCTTGGCCCAGGTGAGAGCTGAGCTGAGCTGAGCTGAGCTAAACGTGGAGGTTCTGATGCAATTCTGTGCTTCTGGGAGTTAAGGATTTAAGGAACATCACCTGTGTGAGTTTGCAGTCAGCTCCTGAGGGGAAGGGACAGTGCAAAAGAAACCAGAGCTGTGGAGAAAATCCAATTAATTATTAATTTACCTGAGATACTGAACAAATTAAGGATGCTGCTTTATTGTAACACATTGGGATCGTACACATTTATTCTTTCTTTTAGGATAAACTAAGCAGCATAACTTGGATCTGAATCAAGATTTCAAACCAAACTTCAGGGCTGCCTGCATAAGGCTTCTTATTGATTTTGATATGAGATTTAGGGGATTTTTTTAAAATGGAAATGTCACGTCACTAGTTATAAGGCTTTCTGTAATGTATCAAAGTAATTTTTTCAATATTGGTGGTCTTTCCCCTCCCAAGCTGTTGAGAGTAGAATTGAAAATCACGTGCTCCAGCACTTAGAGAGACCCTGTGAAGTGAATGGAAGCCAATTTAGACAGCTGGGTACAGCCTTGAGAGAAATTTTCAAAGGCACACGTGGTTTTTATGACCTTAGGACTATTTCTTGCCTTTAAAAATCTCTTTCATAGCTTAACTTCAGACACCTCTTCACAAAAGCTCTGTCCTCTGTTTGTTATCAGCACTTACAGATGTCCTTTATAGATTTACCGATTTGAAAGTCCCTGAAACAAACTGTGAGTACTGGAGGGTGGAGTGAAAAGCAAGGAGATAATTTCAGTTACCTAACATTTATTTGACTTAGTCATGCAGAATGGGATCAGTGCAGCTGATACAGAACGATGATTAAACCAAAGCCTGAGTCTTTATTCCCATGTGATCACTGCCATTATCTCTGCTATCAGGGTTGATCTGACAGAAACTTTTATTTAGAATCAGCCACACTTCTTTTCCCCACCTACCCCAAAGGCACCAGAGTTGTTTGCAGCTCCCCAACTTGCAGAAAATAAAATGTAATTTATGCCTCCAGTGCAATGAGGGAGCTGGGGAAAAGAGATCTGGCTTCTTTATTTTGGGAGGCCTGATACAAAACCCATCACAGGCAGGAAATCTGGGTTTGTAAAGAATCCCAGAATCCCAGAATGGTTTGGGTTGGAAGGGACCCTAAAGTCCATCCCATTCCACTATCCCAGCTTGCTCCAAACCCTGTCCAACCTGGCCTTGGGACACTTCCAGGGATGGGACAGCCATAGCTTCTCTGGTTGGTGGAGAGTTTGAAGGTCCTTGGTTTGAAAAAACCAGAATGCTGTATCTCAGTTACTAAATGTTCATTGATTCCTCACTTTCTCATACACATTCATATTTCAAAATACATATATATTTCAGTATCCCTTGCAATATTGCATAATTGTGGTGTAAGCCCAGAACCCTTGACCTTTTGTAGGCAAACTCCTGGAAGTAAGGATATTTTTATAACAAGAGAGTACAGAAAATATTAGTAATAATCACTTTAGACTAATTTCACTATGCTAACACTTACAGGATATGGAATGTGCTGCTAGATAAAGGTTAATGGACAGGTCCATACCTTAGCTCTGGTCCATAGGGAATGACCTCCTGGCTGACCTTTCTTTTAGTGAAGCTGCCTTAGGAGAAGAGAAATGGTCCCCTCACCTCCTGTGCCATCACTGTCTCAGTCCAGATGCAGCAATGACAAACCAAAGGGTTAACCGAACTTGCCAAAGGGCTGCTCCATTCCTAAAAGAAAGGAAGCCAGGTTAGAAATGAAATTTGCAAAGATGGCTGTGTTCAACTCTGATTTCTGGTTTGGGGTTTGCATTGCTTTCTGGCTTGTTTCTTAAAAACCAAGCTTGCTGAGGTGGAGATTGAGGCATGTTTGAAATGAGTCAGCTTGTTTTTAGGTCTTCTCACAGTTCTGAGAGTTACCAGTTTTCATCAAAGACTGTTGAGCTGTGACCTGAGGATCTCCTGGGTCTGAAACATCCCGACCTCAGTGGTCCCCAGTGGCTATAGAAAGGGGGCTGGGGAGCAGGGGGGAGGAGGCTGTGAGGGTGCTGTGAGCAGGGAAGAACACCCAAAATCAATGTCATTTCTTCATCACCAATTTGGGCTTTGATGGAAGAAGAATCCTGAAAAGGACCATTGCTACTGAGGCCTGGAGAGCTCTGCCAGGCAGGATGACCCCAAAGCTGCTGCAGTGCAAGGCAGGATTTGAGTGGATTTATGGAAACTGAGAGTTCAGCCTTTGCTCTGCTTTGGGTTGGTATTTGGTAACCTGAGGGACTCTTCTATAGAGCAATTTGGATATTCTGGGTCCTTTATTTTATGAATTATTGGCTTCATTTTATAAAATACCTCTGAGGCATGAAGGAAAACGGGGCAAGTTGTGAAATAATTCTCTGATTGGCCACTCAAAGCCCCATGAGATCCATTATTGTGACAGCAGATCTCCCTGTGGTGTGTGCAAACTCAATCCCCACTTCTGTGCTGTCATGGCAAAACTCACATCCAGCACATCCTCCCAGCCCCTTTGGGCCTTGGCCCATCTTGGGGCTACCTGAGGTGTGTGAAACAATGTTCTTTCCCTGCTTTTGGGACATGGAGAGTCCTGAAGTCCAGGAAGAAATGTGAAGGCAGCCACCCAGATGTTGCTGCCACAATAAGGGAGACAGAGCCTTTTGTCTCTGCTGTCACTAAAGCTACAGAACAAATTATCTGATTTGTGCATGGAACAACATTATGTGTCTTTCCATTGTGTGCAAACATTTCTCTTGCTTAAAATGCTACATTTAATGGAGAGGTTAGTCCTGAAAGCTACAACGTTTTTCAGTGTAATTAATGCTGGAAGAGACCGAGTCAACAGTTTGCAAGTACAGAGGATTAAACTTCCTGTTGCTACTTGTATAACTCTATAGATTATGTGCAGTGCTTTGCACAAGCACAGTAAGACCTAAATACCTTACAGTCTATTCATCTCTATCAGATGCAACTCCCTCCTCAGCCTAAATCATTAATAAATGCTGTGAGAGTCATTAACTCACCAAAACTGATGAACACTGGACAGTTGAGATAAATTCAAGGAGCAGAAAATTGACAGCAATTCAATTCCCATTCCCATCCACCCATTGTCACTCTCCCAAAGGAAAAAAAAAGAAAAAAGGCAACTAATTGTTCAAATGACAATGGGGTGATGATGAAGGCATAAAGCCCTTTGAGAGAGAAGAAATTCCTTATGAATAGACTGGAAAGGCTGAAATTCTGCAAAGGGAGAAGGGCAGGGCTGAGATGCAGCTGAGCTACAAAGAACCACAGAACCATTAAGAAAAGACCTCCAAGATTGTGGAGTGTGAGTGTTAATCCAGCACCACAGGAAAAGGCAGAGGTGAGGAGGAAGGGAAGGACAAGGGAAGTCAGGTGCAGCCTTGCAGGAATGGTGGTGGGATGGTGCAAGGCAAGGGCAGAAGTGGAAAAAACACCGTGGTGGAGGAGAAGACCAAAGTCAACAGAGCCCCTGGTAGCAGGGCAGGAGGAACTTCTCTGGGGGAAAAAAGATGTGTAGATACAGAGGAAAAGAGATGCTGAGTTTTTGCAGTGCTAACAGTCTTCACTGGCCTGGGGACAGGGGGAGATGGACTGACAGGAGTCACAAACAGGAGTCTGACAACAGAGAAAGTCCAACCTGAGGGTCCCTGTACACAAACAGGAAGGTGGGTGCAGGACTGAAAAGCAGAGAACGCAAAAAGGCAAAGGTGAAGATGAGGAGGGGTTGGATTTCTTTGCCTTTAAGAGATGTTATAGCCAATGATGTTAATTTTGTGTGGTGCCAAAGTCAATATAAACTGCAGAGAAAATCAGATCTGTAGTGGTCGAGGATGTGGAGAAGCAGTCTATTGTATATTTAACAGGAAGCCAGGGAAATCAAAGAGTTTTCAAAATGGTTTTGTTTTTAACTGATACCCTGGCTTTATTTTGTTTAGATTGAGCTGGGGGCCTCTCTGAAGAGGATGAAAGGAGAACAGAAATGTGTAACAAAGACATTTCCCCTCTCCTTAATAGTCAAGGGAAGTTGACATCCCTGTCAAGCAATAGCACCATTATATGCAGGGCTGCAAGAAAGGAAGCTATTTTATCCTTGGGAGGAAAGAGAAATGTTATCTTCTAGCAAAGAGGTGAAGTTCTGCAGAAATTCAGGGCTGTGAATAGACTGTTATGACAGGGTGCAATTTGATTTCCAGTGAACAATGCATGTCCCAGGCCTGAACACTCCTCAGCACAGATCAAACAGAGCACAGGGACAGCCTCCTCTCTGGAAACATACCCTTCCAAACACTCTGCTTGTTTTAAGAGTTAAATTATATTTTTGCTTTTAGCTATTTTCAGCTCGACATGAAGGGATGGTTTTGCATTAATGGAAGTGGCAAAGTCTAGCCTGTAATGAATTAAGATAGAATAACGTGGGACTCTGCAAAGAGAATTCTCTAAAAGATCTTCTGTAAAAAGGAACATCTTGTAACACTTTTGGAGCAGGCCTTGGGCACAAAATTTTTGAATTAATTAAGTGTATGCTTAAATCTGCCTTTGCTGATCAAAACACTGAATCATCTTTATATTTTTTTTTCCTGATGCAGAATGGGTTTGAGTGAATACTTGAACATGTATTTGTTTTGTAGGACTTTGAATCTGATGTGCATCAATGCCATGCTTCAGTTTCATCCTCCCAGTTTGTAGGCAGCCTCATGAAGCTAAAATCTTAACTTCCAGTTAAAACAGGATATTGAAGATGACAGATTAGAGGATACAAGAGGAAGGGGCTGTGCCACAGGAGGCACATAAGCCCTCCCTGCTTCAGAATGAGGAACAAACAAGAGACTGTTTCCCATTTCTGCAGTCGCAGCTGATTTGAGTACCAGTCTCAGCAGCCCCTGCCAGCATTGCTGCAGTTAAGGTGGTGCCAGTCTTTCAATCAGAAACCATTTAATAACTTGGCCACAAACACCTGCTTCAAACTGAGACTTAGCATTGAAAATTATCAGTCCTTCAGCAATTCTGAAGACATTTCCCTCCTCCCCTCCCAAAATCCCACAAGTATTTTCATGCAGAATTATCCGTGATTGATAAAGTTTCCTTTTGGGTCGGTATCCCCATCATTTCCAAACCCTTTTGTACCTCTGTGTGAGCTGTGCTACCATCCTGCTCACAGAGAGCTGCACTCCTTAGATGAAGCCTTCAGTGCACAGAGCATGACTGGAATCATTTATGGTAGGAGTTACAGCCTCTCAGGTAGATTCTAAATTCATGTATATTCATTATTTCCCTTTTGTTGTATCGTGCAGCTGACAGAGCAGATCAGAGCGATCTCAACATCATCTTCACCACCACAGGCCTTTTCTCTCTCTCTCTGTTCAGGCTGCCAGCTAAACCTGTATCTTCACAATTCACCCAGTTTGTTCTTTTTCTGCTCATGGATGACTTTCCATTTAATGTAATGGCTTTAGGAATGTAGGAGTCACCCATGCCTCAACATCTTTGCCTGCTGGCAGAGCCCTCTATCCCTATCCTTATCCAAATAACTCAACCATTTGGCTCCATCAGAGGAATGGTGCAAGGCTGTGTCCCAGCCCTGGGAGGTGATGCCAGGGTGGGAGCAGTGTGGGTTACCCCTCCTTCCCTGTGCTGTGCAGCCCTGATGTGAGAGCAGAGAGGCTGTGAAACCCCATCTTCCTTTCTGTACCACAGCTGTGGTTGAGTTGATGAGTTTTTGTTCCCCTTTCTGGCATGTGCTCCTACTCCAGCTTGAGCCTGGCTCGGAGGGATGGAGCTGTGCTTCCCTCTGCGCTCCCATGCCATGGTGGCACGCTGGAGGCGGTGAGTCAGGCAGCCTTTCTCACCCACAGGCAGCTGCCTCTTGGCTTTGTGGTCTCTGCTGAAAAACGCGAGGAACCTTCATTTCACTGACCTTAACCCAAGGTTTTCAGTGCTCCCCGTGTGACTGAGCTTGCCCTCGCTCCGTCCTTTTGTTTTCAAACCCTAAAGCCTCTTTAGTTTCGGGATTACCCGTGGCTCTCACTGGCAGCTGTTGTTGATCACCTGGGGATCACCCGCTTTCCTCCTCGAGGCCGAGCCCATGGATTGTTTGATCCATTTGATCCATGCTCGGATGCAGATGGCGCATCCAGACCTGGTGAGAGGGCAGAGCATGGGGCAGGAGCCAGCAGGAGAAATTCCCTGCTGCAGGGAAGAGATGGCTCTGCCCTGAACCAGGGCCAGCACCTGCAGAGCCCAGGCTGTGCTCAGGAGCTCCCATCCCTTCCCAGAAGGGCATTTCTTCCACACAAGTACTCAACAAATGTTTTTGGCCATTAGCCATTGGTTATCAGCTGGAGGAAGGGGGAGGTGAAATGGCCCTGGAAATCCCACAGAAATGCTGAGAAAAACGAAACTACCCTCAGAATACTTGGCGCCTTTTTTTTTTTTTTTTTTTTTGTCTGTCTGAATAAAGGAAATTTTTCTACTCTCATCAGAGAGAGGAAGAAATTACATTGCCTGTAGTAATGGTGCCCAGAAGGAGGAACTAACCTGGTTCACTCTGGTGGAACAGAGAGCAGAAAGCTGTTGAAGTGTGGAGGACTCCTGTGCTGCTCACACTGGCTCCTCTGAAACAACATTCACCAAATCAGCACAGAAAAATGCCTGGCACCAGGCACTAACCCAGGATAACACAGCCTAGCAGGAATGCAGCCCTCAGCCCGACATTCCTCTGAAGATGCGCAGCATTCCCTAATTCACTTGACTTGATTTTAAGGAATAAAAAGTAAATTAGACCGTAAAATACACAGTTGTGTATACCTAACACCTCTCAGGGGCTCCGAGCAGTGACCCTCGCTGCCTGCTCCTGTCTGACTCCCTCCTCCCAGGTGGAATTTCCCCAGTGACTGCACAGGCAGCACAGCTGTGCTTGTGCCCGGGGTTCCCTGCATGCCTGGGAGATCCTGCTGCCTTGGGAAGGGTTGGATCTACCATGGGCACGATGCTGAGGCAGAGCAAACACGTGCCTGGAGTTTCCAGCCCTCCTGCTGGGGAGCCCCACGATCCTTCCCCATCTTAACCAAGCCTTGAGGGATGGCCATGCTCTGTCTGGAGGGGTTTTACAGCTCTCAGGGCCCAGCTGTGCTCCCTAGGGACCAGGCAAGACTGAACAGGTCACAATGTCATGAGGAGACCTGTCTGGAAGTCAGGAAGGGCAAAGGAGCCCATGGTCTGGCCGGAGGCTTAGGAAGATGACAATCTGTACACTCAATAGTTTATAATTTCCGAAAGAACACCTTACTCTATCAGTTCCCCCTCCTTTGTCATCAGAGAAAAACTCACACTTTCCTAACTGAAAGTTCAGTCTAAACATAAATGTCACTGAAAGCCCAGCGAGACCTTTGCTTCTCTGGTTTCACTCTCCTGAGCTGTGGGGAAGATTATGCAACAGGAACACTGGGGTGACTCATCTTCTGGCATTGCAGTAAATTAGGAAATGTTTGCTGCGATGTTGTAGGGCTTTCTACCGGCTATTTGTGGGCTGCTTCTTTCTTTGCCAGTGTCTCCAAATCCCAAGTGTTGCCCATTGCCCCTGTCTGAGCTAGGAAGAGACTCCTCAGTAGGTGCTGCAGCTCAGCTCTGGGGCAGAGGGTAACAACAGCAGCTGTTGGAAGGAAATGATGGTAAAGAAATTCTGAATGTCCTTGCTCAGCATTTTTTTCCCGCTGTGAATATTTCTTGCAAGTCTTTGAATCACTGGCTTTGTTTCTGTGCTGTAACTCTCAACAACACTCTCACCCATCAGGCACTAAGGGGGTCAAGGAGATTTTCCTCCTGTGTTTGTTCCTGAAGCACGAGGCTTGTCAAGATCACAGAGACTGTTCTAAGAGAGTCTGAATGTATTAGAGGAAGGACAAATTGAATGTAAGAAAAATCATGTCAGTCGCATCCCTCCTTCTTTGCATCTTCTTTTGGTGTAAGGTTCAAAATACATATATACTTGTCTTGAAGCATGAGAATTCACACGGTGAGCCTTCCCTTGTGAATTCTCATAATTCTTCCTAATTTAGGGCAAGAATTAATTTTTGGAAGGAAACTGCAAAATAAAGAGAAATACTAATATAGTGAAATTGAAAGTAAAACCATGAGGATTGGAAACACTATGAAGGACATTAACCAGACTGTTGATTAAGATATGTGATGCCATAAATAACCCTGATGTAAAGATGTGAGCCTTTGTCGCAATTTCATTTCTTGAATGTATTTGTGTACTTGTGGTACATATTCTTTAAGGATTAGAAGAGAGAAAGTCTTGCAAACACTTAAAGCTACATCAGAAATTCCACAAATGCCCCCTGGTTGTTTGCAAGCCCAGTCCTGAGTTAAGACTTTTCTGAGCTACACAACCTATTATGGTTGATATAAACTGAAATTTCAGGCAAATAAAAAGGGGCATGAGCTTCTCAGCTTGCTCATTTTTTCCGAAAAAGAAAGTATGAACTTATCTTGCCATAGAAATCAAATAAGGCATCAAAGCCCAATTTCCTAAGGATGGTATCTATCAGTTTCTTTGAAGCAGACATTTTTATGACCAGCAATGTTAACAAATCCAAACTAAGTATCCAATCTGTCAAGGAGAAAAATAAGTTTAGAATGAAAGTAAGTATTGCTCGTTAAACTTTAATAGTGAGGCATTTAAAAGAAGAAAACCATCCATTATAATGTTGGTGGAATAGTGTGTTGTCAAATTCCCCAGAGAGAACTTTTATCATGATGTTTAAATATATTATATTAAGGGATGGCTGTTACTCTATTCTCTAAACCGGAGACTTTCTAGAGGAAAAGTTTAGGAGCAATATATATCCAGAGGTGAAAATTTCCCTATTGCCCAGCAATTAAAAGGAACTATTGGATATTAATCCCACCTGTCCCAAAGGATGTACTGGGGGAAGAGTTGTGCTGAGGCAAAGCTGAACAAAGCAGTGTATATTCAACCTTGAAGAGGTTATTCCATTTTTTTTTGGAATCTGCAGGATCAAGGACTTTTGTGATTAGTACCTGCCACTAGAAAGAGAGCCGTTGTTTTAGGCCTGGTAATGAGTTTAGACCCTTGGTGATAAATCCTCAAGGAGAACCTTTGCCTGCTGATCACATCCCGGTTTTGTGTCCTGATTGATTTCTGGTTTGTGCAGGTGCACATGGCCATGGCACATCACCAGCATCTCTTGAACAGTGTTTCCTATCCTATTGGAATGCTCTCCTTGCCATGACTGCATCCCCCATGTTAAACACACCCTCCTCCCTGACTCCCATTGCTTTTTTCAAGGCAGAACTTGTTCCACGTTTCCTTTCCTACCCCCTCACTTCAGTGACCACATCACGACTCAAGTCAGCCCTGCTTCTACCGAGGCAGAGCTTTCCCTTTAAGGCCTGTTTATTTTTAAAAGATACATGGGAGTGATTCCATTTTTGTTGTCAACTACTTCCACACCCAGAAATCCATCATAAGAAATGAAAGGGAAGAGCTGCAAAGCCTTGGTCCAGCTTTCTCCTGGGGAATCTTGGTGCTGTAGGGGCCAAGAGCCCCAGGCACGGTGGTGTCCCAGCTGATGGATGCAGTGCTCAGCCCTATCTCCAGCAACTCCACCAGCCTTTGAACCAAAGATTACCGCCTCTGCAATCTTTAATGATTTAATACTTTTAATATCACTGTCTCATCTCACTTTCTTTGGTTGCAAAACACTATGAGGTCACTACAACAGTTGAATGTGGCTCTCAGAGTTGGTGCTACAGCTCTGCCCTGATGCCAAGACTTGCTGAAATCTTTGCCAAACTTTCATCACTTGAGCTGAAAATTTCATGTCAAAGGCCTGCCATAGTCTGGTTTGCCTTGAGGTTTTATTTACTCTTTTGATTTAAATGAATTCTAGTGAAACCATTCTGGAAGGAACCTGAGAAGACACAGACCTTATGATCTGTCTGTCAATTTACTGTGGCCCCCACAAAAACATTTATCACAGACTTTATTGCCATGTCCTTGTTTTCTCCTCAGTTTCTATCAGCATGCAGGCAAGACATTAAGGGGTGAATAAAGGCTGCAAGGTGATGGAAGCTATAACCTGACAGCCCCTGCTCCATTTGCTGCAGGAGATGGGAAACATGAACTGAATTAAGGAGGAAATTAGAAAGAGAATCAAGTTAATGCATCTGAAAAACAACCTGGAAAAAATGCCTGTAAAATCTTTGCCTCTGTCATAGAATTTTGGAGTAGAATTAGGCAAGTCACTTGGATGAAAGATTCCCACATCATCACTAAATATACATTCCACATTCACCAAGTTCCTGCATGGATCTGAAGACAGTGGGGCTTTGAGAAGCTGCAGCACTGCAAGGGACCACGACTGCTCACACATCATGTCCAAACCCAAAGCTGGTGAATACCCTTAAAGTTGATTTCTCTCTGCCTCAAATGTCATCTATAACCCAAGCAAATGCCACCCCCACACCTCATAGGGGAACGTGAAGAATAAAATTTGCTAATGCCTGTCACCAGTGCCCAAAGAGCACTCCCAAGGAAATGAATAATTCTGTGTTCGGAGCAGGATTTGAATAGTGAGCAGTAAGTGAGGCATGGGGGCACACATTGCACAACCAGGAAGAACAGGAGGGTGAATAATGGTTCACTGAGCAAGTTGGTACATGCAAAGAGACAGGAGTCCTACCAGGAAAATTGTGCAGAGCCAGAGTAGAGAATAACACCGTAACACAGGGGCACAGGAATGTTCAGACTTAGGGAGCATCCTTCTTTCTCAGTGGCACTTCCTACCTTTTGAGAACCAGACTGCTGAGTGCTTGATTTTGATACTTAAGTGCCAAAATAAGTCTTTCTCTGAAAAAGCAGCATTGCTGAGATCAGAGACAAGGTTTGCACACAACAAAAAGAGTTGGGGTCACTTTGGGCTGGAAAAGATTTCTTGCTTTTCAGTCTCTGCCCACAAATGGTGCCCTGCCTACACCTCTCTGAACAATTGTCTAGAGAGTTTCCTGTTCTCAGAGCTGCCACAGACCTGGGCACAAGCTGCTGTGTTTGCCTCCACTTGTGTCACTCTTCCGGGGACACCAGCAGGCAATGGACCCCTGGAAATGTTCCACACATGGATGAGAATAAAGGCCCACAGCTTTTTGGTCAGCAGCAGTGACTCAGGTTGGAGTTCACAGCAGCATATTTCATTTCTTCTGCTTGAGATTTGAGTAGCTCTGTTCCACCTCCATCCACAACAGCCTTGATTCTGCCCATGGCAAATGGCAAAACTCCCACTTGTTGCACAGGGAGTGGTGTTTGAGCACTAGAATTTTTTTTTTTTTTTTTTCAGCTGGGTTGTGCAGAGACTTTTTGTCAGGCCCGGCAGGAACATTGGGAATATCCAGTCATCTGTGTGAGTCCAAGAGCAGCCAGAATATGGGTAGGCAAGGAATCTGCTGCTGTGACCCACTATAAGGCTGTGGACCTTGCCTTTGAAGCAGGGAGTGATGCCTCCGTTAGAGCACCATCCACGGCAACTCTGGAGCTGTTCCCTCTGCAGCTCCCATTGTTTTAAATGGATTTCAAGGTGCTCATCATCTGCCAGGCTTGCACTTCTGGTCCCAGTCAGCTGACTAAAATAAAAGCATGAAAAATGGAGTAAATTGGAACTATTATTTGTCACACACCTGGCAGTACAAGGACCATCTTTCAGAATTTGAGTCCCTGGAGAATATGCTTTCCTGCCCCACTTTCCTTGGAGATGCACACAGTGAGTCCCAGCCACTTACATATGTGGAAAAAAATTGAATTTTAAAGCAAGTGATCGTAATCCAGGGAGACCTGTCAACCTTGGATGTATCTCAAGTTTCCCTTCCAAGGCTGCTGCAGTAATCCCCTGTTCATAAGGCTGAAGGCCAGGGAAATCAGAAACTTGTGGTCCTTGTGCATGGCCTCTGCACAGCTGGGTTTTCCCTCCTGGGTCAGCCTTTAAAAGGACTTAACCAAGGCTGACAAACCTAAAATTAGATTTACCAGCTCCAGAAGGAGTGTGAACATGTCCCTCCTGTCTCAAGGTTGCCTCTGTATCCAGCCAGGGCTAACTGGAAACCAGAATTGTTGCATATCAGGAGCTGTGGGGACAGACAGGCAGGAAGGGAGCACAAATAAATGTTGGTTTGAGTTGTGTCCGTGCTTCCACTGACTCCACCAGGTTTTGGATCAGGCCCTACATGGGAATAAGGGTAGTGGGAGACTGTCCTTAGCACAGAAGTGCCGTTACACTCACAATGAATGCTATTAAATGACAATTTCCTGTCCGCTGTGGTCCTCTGTGTGTCTTCTCTGCCAGCAAATCCCACGGGGAAGGGAGTGTCTGTTATTCCATGTTTGTTTAGTGCCTCGTACAATGAGGCTCTCTTCCAGTTGGGGCCACTTGATGCTGCCACAATACAAATAATAATGATTCTAATAATAAAATGCAGACTTCAATGGGCCAAGCTGCTCAAAAGCATTGGCCTTTCTTGCTGACTTGCTTCCTTCCCACTTCCTCGCTTCCTCCTCTGGTAGAAGAGCTCTTCTACATCATCAATTCCCAAAGGTGGTTGTCCTCAGTGTTGTTTGGCTCTGCAGGAAGCACCATTGCTTAAGACACTTGGCTTTGTTGTTTTGTTTTTTTTTTTCCCACTGACACGTTGCAGAAATTCTCCTTCCACCCCCTTCACTTCCTGGGAACATCCATCCCTTTGGATCATCATCTCGGCCATGGCACCACTTGCATTTTCTCCAGCCCTAAAGACAGGAAAGAAGTGGAGATACCAGCCAGGGGCACAGGCTGGGAGGAGCTGGCAGAGAACAGAACAGAATCATGGAGGTTGGAAAAGCCCTCCAAGCCCATGGAGTCTAGCTGTTCCCCCAACACTGCCAAGGGACACTGAGCCATGTCCCCAAGTGCCACATCCCCATGGTTAAATCCCTCCTGAGATTCCTGCAGCCCCTCCAGCTGCACAGTGGGGTTTCTCAGCAAGGACAACACCCTGGGCACAGGATTAGGGAGCAGCGAGTGCTGGGATAACTCCTTCCCACAGCACTTTGTAGATGCAGCCAGTTTAGCTCTGTGTACAGGGCTGGTTTCAATTTGGCTTCTCACAGAGCACTCTGTTGACAAAAATGGCTCTTGGCTAAAGTTCTTCTTTGTTTTGGTTGGAATTTTCCAAGTTTTCGGACAAAAATGCACATGAGGAGGGTTTTGATTTTCTGTCACTTAATCTGTTCCTCTGTTGGAAAAACGGAAGCTCAGTGGAAAATCTGACAGCTAAATGTATGTGAGCCCTCAATAAAAAGTTACAAGAATCAAGGAACAAAAATCCGTGAAAAAATTTTAATGGCACAACCATTTTTGCAGAGAATATATTTAACATTTTCCAACCAGCTTTAGCAGTGACCTGTAATTAAAGAAGAGTCCAAGCCACAGGGTTCAGAACCAGACTTTCCCAGAATTTATGCATGTCTGGGTTTGGTTGAGTCCAGTATGAACCATGGCAAGAGCTGGGATCCAACTCCCACTTCTCCCAAGGCTGGACAGAGGTGGTTTGGAGGCATCTCTTCATTCAGGGCATCCTGCTCTGTCTCAGAGGAGCTGCCACCCTGCCCGAGCCCTGGGCAAGGACAGCAGGACAGACAGAGGTGTCTGTGCAACTCCCAGTGTCATCTGGGAATGCTCCACACCCTAATACAAAAACCCTTTGGAAATTAAAGCCAACTACAGAAAAAATTAAGAGTGAAAGAGAAAAGGAGATAAGGAGAGGAAAAAAAAGGAATTGCACAGGTATTTTTCAAGAGATGACAGGATTTGCTGTCAAACCACAAGCTGACTCAAGGATAACTCAAAGAGATTCCTCACTCACCTCTGGCTGGGAGTAGGAGAGGTCATTAGCACTGCCAGGCTGTGTCCAGGGTCTGGAGAAGGGTCTGAGATCTCTTTGCTCTTGGTGCAGTGGGGAAACATTTGTGCCACCCTCAAGGTATGTATTTCTCTGTTAGATATTCTGGGACAGATTTCCACGCTGGCTCCACATCTTGGGTGCTGACCTCCTTAGAAAATCTGTCCCAGCCAGGTGCTGCCAAGTTCCTGAAACACTGGCCCTGGGCGATTTTGGAAATATGGCCACACCTGTCCTCGTTTCGCATCACTATCAACTCCAGCAAATCTTTAGATTGGCCTGATTTCAGCATTGTTTTGAATCCCTGCTGCCAGGTGTTGTTTGGGGAAACACGCTGTCCTTGCCACAATGCATTCTGTCTTGGAACAACTTAATCTTGTGTTTTGGCCCCAAACCAAGGGGCCATTCCTAAAGGCTAATAGAACTGCTTGGTTTATTGTCTTGCTGGGAACACACTGGGGTGGTTGGAAAGGGATCCCAGAGTCTGATAAAACCAGGCTACCTGTCTTGCTCCTTGTTGAGACTGGTTGGGGCAGGCTGCCAGCAACAGCTGTTTCTTAATTGCACAGACACTTATCTTGTTCTGACACCACATGCAAACATTAATGTCTTTCTGCAAATATGAATTTGGAGATTCATTCTGTGGGCTTTCAAAAGCTGTGTGTATTTCTTGGTCCATCAGAAGAGACAGATGGAGGGGCAGAGACTTGGGGACACATCTGAGCAGAGACACACACCTCCTGTTACCTGGTAAGCTGCTGACACAAAATGGTCTTGTAGCACTATTTCCAAGCAGAGGTGCCAAAGGCCAAATGCCAAAATCAAAACAATATGGGTCAATGTATTTGAAGGAAAGAGGTTGGCACTAGTTGGGCTAAACACAGCACACACCTGCCTGAGGCTGTGGGGGATCATCAGATTCCAGGATGGTTTGGGTTGGAAGGACCTTAAAGATCATCCAGATCCACCCCCTGCCATGGGCAGGGACACCTTCCACTATCCCAGGCTGCTCCAAGCCCCATCCAACCTGGCCTTGGACACTTCCAGGGATCCAGGGGCAGCCATAGCTTCTCTGGGAATCTGTGCCAGGACTTCCCCACCCTCAGGGATGTTTGGTCCAGCCAGCAGCACACGGCTCTACAGCCACCCACATGGCTCTCCCTGCTGCCTCCAGGGCTTCCCCCTGGACTGCCTGGGCCTGGCCAGCCCCCCAGGCCCTGCTGGTGCTTACACCAGTGTAAAGCACTGGTTACTGGAGCCCTGGACGTGTCTGTGTCAGGGCAGCCTTGGTTTCTGCAAGTCTTCCATGAGTGCCCCTCCACCCACGCCTGCTCTGTGCCCATCTCTAATTTTCCACCCGAGGAAGCCCGTCTGGCTGTTTGGGCGGGAGCCTTTCTCAAGGTTCCCAGCTCTGCCTGGCTTTCAGCAGAGAGTTTTATTTTTGGTGCTAAGCCCTAAAGCCAAAACCCCGCTCCTCCCTTTGCTCTGACCGCCGGTGCAGGGAGGCTGCTGTAAACAGGCTGGGGAGGGAGCAAAGCACAGCCCCTGCTGCAAGGAGGGCTGCAGAGATGGTGTGATACACCCCTCTTGCTGTTCCTAGGATTTGTAATTAAGGTCTCCCTGGTGGAGACATGAGATCAGCAGGAAAGGGGACCTGGAAATATCTCTGTTCCTTGGTTGAGGCATGACATTTAAGATTGCCCCTACTAAAGAGAGGCCTTGACGAGAAAACAGCAGCTGGAATAGTCATTGTTGGTCATCAGCTGTCTGTCTACCTCTCACTCATCCTCAATCCCATGAGAAATCCTATGGAATTTAACAGGCTTAAACAATAGCTTCCACATAGATTAAATTGAGGCACTGCTCTAAAAAAATCCCCACAATGTATGAGAGTGATCTTTCTAAAGCTTCCTTTCAAAAATCTGTAGGGGGTTAATCCTTCTGCATTACATTAAAATGTATGATTTAAATGATTCATAAACAAAGGTCAGGTCTGCTCTGGAAACTTTCCCTTGCATAGCTTCTCTGCTTGGGAATATGGATTTTCACCACATTTATGGACCAAAACCCTACACAGTACTCTTGCCACCAAGCTAAGACAGATTTTTGGTCTTATGGTGTTCTTCCATAAGGAAATATTTCCTTTATCTGTTCAAAAGGCAAAGTGTCTGATAAAGCCATTTCCCTTCCAGACCCTGACACATGATGCGTAACCCTGGTGGGCCTGAAACGATCTTCACTCAAATTTTATTTCCCTGTTTCTGTTTTCTTAGTTGCACTGGGTTCTTTTGCTTTTCCCTTTCTTTCTTCTAAACAAATGAATGAATGAAACCCCACACATGGCACACTCTGTTTGCACAATGTACAACTTCCTAATTTCTCTTAAAAGCAAGAGTGAAACTTCGCAGCTAGAGCAGAATGGGGCTGGGCAAGCATAGAGAGGAAAGCAGGCCAAAAGGGAATGGCACATACAGCAAATGTATCTGGTGCCTGAGCCACACTGAGGCACTAAAATAAGCAATTGTACTTAACTAAATCTTGAATGCACTTGATGTTAAACATACGCTAAAGGACTTGGTTGGACTTTGTGATCTTGAAGGTCTTTTCCAAACTTATTTGCTGAGTGCCCTGGATGACACGGGGAAGCAGCAATTTGCTTTATTCCTGCCCAGACTGGCATTTGGTGGGTGGCTGGGAGCTTGCTGCCCACTGGTGATACTGCTGTCCCTACACCACCAGTGACCTCCCCAGCAGCCCATCCCATTGAACAGGGACTGCGTGCTGGGAGCAGAGATCTGGGATTGCTCTCTGCCAAGCCACAGGGAGCTGGTGTTTCTGAATGGCTCCACTGACCAGATACAGTGAGCATTGAAATGCAACAAGTTGCCCAAAAGCTTGGTTTTCCTCCTTAACCCAAATTTCCAACCCTGATAAAAACTGGGGTGTAACACTTGGGCAGTTTTAACCTCCCAGAACCACACTGTGGTGGAAAAATACCTGGGCACTGGCTGCAGCACAGCCTCAGCAAGGCACAGTCATTCTGGCTGCTCCTTCCAGGCTAGAAAAGGTGCAAATCTTCAGGTGCAATCCCACTTGGAAAGCATCGGGCTGTGCTTCGAAGCCTTCAGCTGGGGCCAGGAGCCGGTGTCAGCGCATCCCCAGCAGTGCCAGCAAAGCCTCTCTCACCTGGCTGCCCGACACACTTAGAGGGAATATTATTGTTGTGTCAGTCAAATACTGGGGCTCCACTGAGGAATATTTTCCGTCTGCAAGGGAAAAAAGCCTCTGTGAGTTCCAGCCAGCCTGCTCAGACGGAGGGGAGTGATCCAACGTGCCGGGTTTCCACATGCGCATACTTCCCTCCGCAGTGCCCTAGAAGGGACAGGAATTATCCTGGGCTTTGCCACGAGTGTGCCAGGGGAGTGAGGAGAGTACGGGCAGGGCATGAAAGGGATGGGAAACAACTCCTCTTTTGTATTCACAGCATTTATTTTCTGATGAAACAGTAAATCTGTCCCTCTCTCCTGCATTCCCAGCATCACACAGGCTCGAGCTGTGTGGCTTACTGGAACTGGCTTGCCCAAAAGATTTTCATTAACATTTTACCGTGAAAAAATCCACACATCAGCCACATAGGCATGTGGTTTCAATCCCTTAAAACACTGATTCATTATGTGTTTAGCAAACATTTTCTCCTGCATCTGCAAATAATAGCTACTTCCAGACTTTCACTGGCCCGTGATTGCTGCTGCTGTAACGCCTTGGCTTCCCTAAAACCAAAAAGGTGAAATTTCTTTCCAAAAGGCAGCTGCCCCTCTGAATGGGCCTGTCCTTCTGCTTCCCAGAGGGGAATGCAGCCATCCCCAGCAGCTCAGGGGGGCTGGGATTTAACCCTCTGTGCTGTCACCCTCAGAAAATGGGAGAGTCACAACTGTCTTTGGGATATCCTTTAGGGCTGCACTGGGTGAGAGGCTCTGAGAGTGCTGAAAAGGGCCTTGGTCCATCTGAAATCCTTAAAAAATAGAAGTAAATAAAAAGGAGCCTGTGGCCAGGGTCAGGCACACACCTCTGCCCGTCTGGGGTAACCAAGCACTGGCAGCACCCCTGAGCAGGTCAGCCTTTCCTCCTTGGCATCCCCGTAGGGTCTGTGCTTTGTCCTTGGCAGCGGAGGTGAGTCACCGGCAGTGCTGAAATCCCAGCTCCCGCCTGCACCGCTCGGGGCAGCTGTTCAAATAACCTGAGACGAACAGAACCATCCATACCCTGAAAAACAACAACAGCCTCTTCTTCAGGGCTGCTTTCCTGCAGGGGTGAGGTGGCACAGCTGATGGCACAGGCACCAGGTAACCCCTGAGCCACAGCAAGGAAGGCCCAAAGGCAGCGAAATTCCTACATATTCCCTAAAAACCTGAAATCCTTCTTCTCTGCACAGCACAGACGCACCGAAGCAGATTTTACTCACTTCTCTGAGGAGGCAGAATTACTCACAGGTGGTTCTTTTCAAAAATACATATGGGCTGAGGCTGAGAACATATGGTCTGATAGCATATTAATAACAGAGAGCTGAGATTCCCTGTTACTCACACGGCAAAAAACAGATTGAGGCAAGGACACCTTTCAGGAGGAATTCCTGCTGCCCTGGCTGCATGAATCACTCCTCACCAGGTCACCCTGTTCCCAAAGCCCTGCCTAAGAAAAGCAGCCATTTATGGGTATGCAGAGATAAGGGGGTTTTTATCCCTTGTGTAGATGCCAGGGATGAAACCACAGACTTTCTCCCCCATTATTCTGGGATGAAAGCACATTTTTGTGGGATACACATAACAAAGGCCATGACGTCTGGAGGAGTTTTGGTCACTGCTCTCCTATGGTCATCCCCCAGTGCTGATGGTTGTGAATGAGGAGGATGCTCCACCACAATTCTCTATGGGGCTCACAGCAGTGCCAACCTGGGCATTCCTTACTCCAGATTATCCTTCCTTCCCAGCTCCCTGAGGATCTTGCTCTTATCTCTTCAGTCCTGGAAAAGATCAAACATGCTGCAGCTGGGAGCAGCGCTGCTTAATCCAAACAAAGCCTGGGAGGAGATGCCTCAGCCAGCTCATGCCTTGCAGCTGGGGCTGCACTCCTTCAGTGGGATAAGTACTTAGCAAAGCCAAGGGGTGGTCTGTGGCTCTCCTGCAGGAGAATTGGGTCCCTCGAGGGATAGGGAAGGCTTTTCCTGAGGATGGGCCCAGCTCATGCCAGCAGTACCCACTTCTGGATCCATAGCTAAGAGATACTTCTTGCAACTGTGCCCAGGATCTCACTGCTGCCAATAAAACCAGCTCAGGGTTGATGTCTGAAGTGCCCTGGTGTGCATTTGCTAAATTTATAAACTGAATTAACTGCATTGGAGTGGGGAAAGAGAATGGGGACTGGAGAGGATGCAGGAAACAATACAGATTTTATTTTTTCCTGGGTTAAAGGCAATGACTTGTTTCAGGTTGCAGCATAAGACAGGAAAAATGAGGAAAGGAGCTGTAAGCTGATGTTTGCCGTGGAGAACCCCAGGGACACCCAGACCAACCGAAGCAGAAAGAAAAGGGCCCCCAGCTCCAGAAACAGCACCAGAAATGGGGGCGGGGGTGAGGTGAGGTGCTCCCCTCATTGCTACAACACTGGACCAATATCCCCTACTTCAGCTTAATGTGCCTGCACAGCCAATTGATTTTCCTAAAAATAGTCAATTGGAAATCACAATTTCCAATTGTGATTCCAATTCCAACTGCTTTCCAATTCCAGCCTAAAAAAGAAATATAGAAATCCCTGCCCAGCATCCTCTTCTAAAGGTCTGTATTTCCAGGGATCTGGAGTGCTGCTGGTGGGACTGGGCTTCAGGAGAGCAAAGCATAGCAACCTCCCTCCTCTTTGATCCATCCTGTGGAAAACTCAGTGTGCCCAGGGTGAAAATCCAGCTGGATAAAATAAATGTCTAATCTCTTAGAATACCCAGTAAAACAAAGGTGCACGGAAGATTGACTTTTATCGCAAATTTGCCACAGTTGACTTTTCCAGCTAAGGATGTTCCTTCTCTGCTGGGCCTTAAATTTGTCTGCAGAAAGGACTGTGGAGAGGAAAGGCAAATGAGTGAAGGTGTGAAATCAATGTACAGGAACTCAATGGCCCTGAGCCTGGAGGCTGGGGCTTTAGTTGGCTGCACTTCATGCAAAAGGAGCTGAGACCCCTCTATTTGTCTCCAGGCAAGCCTGCAGACAGACCTTTCACCTTCCACCTCTGCTAATTCATCTTGGCTTTGTGATAATGGGACAACAAATTCAGCTTTTTGTCCCCAGAGTAGCTGGAATCATGGCAGGCGTGGGAGAGGCCGGGCCTGCCATGCTCTGCTGCCAGCCTGGGAGGACAATCCCTGTCCCAGAAGCTCAGGCAGGATATTTAACTTTGATATCAGCTCAAAAGATACCACAGTATGTCCACATGTGTGCTCTGAGCTGGAATATATCTGTGAACTCCCATGACTTTTAAAGGACAGGTGTATCCATTAATGTTCTGGCTTAATATTAATTCATTTATTTCATTTGTATGAGTGGCTCAGCTTTAAATAACTTATGTTTGTTACAAGAACTGTGGGCAGGAAGAGAAGAGCCAACAGAGAAGTTTCCAGGGAGACTTTAAAGTCTCTTCCAGAGCCTAAAGGGGCTCCAGGAGAGCTGGAGAGGGGCTTGGGACCAGGGATGGAGGGACAGGACAGAGGGAATGGCTTCCCACTGCCGGAGGGCAGGGTTAGATGGGATATTGAGAACGAATTGCTCCCTGTGAGGGTGTGAGGCCCTGGCACAGGGTGCCCAGAGGAGCTGTGGCTGCCCCTGGATCCCTGGCAGTGTCCAAGGCCAGGTTGACCGGGGCTTGGAGTGCCCTGGGATAGTGGAAGGTGTCCCTGCTCATGGCAGGGGGTGGCACTGGATGAGCTTTAGGGTCTCGCCAATGTAACCTTTGATTGTTTAACTGCTCCAAAAGCAGCCGGTGCACCAGAGAGAGCGAAGCCGAAGGCCCCAGCACTCTGTGAAACCCCAGCCCGAACTCGCCCTCGGCCGCTCCCGCCCCGCGCTCAGCCCACCCTGAGGGCCCGGCCCGCCCGCGCCGTTCCCGGGCTCCGCGCGCCCTCCTGTGGCCGCCGGGGCGCAGCGCAGCCGGGCTCGGCTCGGGCTCGCTTCGGTCCCGCTCCCGGCTCTTTCCAGCGCCTCCTTTTCCGGCTTTTCCCCCTAACACAAAGGGCAGATCTGCTGCTCCCCGCTTTTCCAGGCGCTCCCACCCCTCCCGGCTGCGCGGCAAGGCTTGCCAAAGCAAGGCCAGAAAAAGAAGGGAGGAGAGTGGCTGTTCTTTTTGTCACTACACAGGCCTAGAAACGTGTCCCCATGAGGGAGGACAGCTCAGGGACCCTCTCAGGGGGCTTAATGCACCAAGCCAAGGGGATGAAAGAGGCTGCTGAGAAATGAACAGCAACAGACCAGCAATGGCAGCACCTTCCAGGGCCGGGACCTGCTGACCCCCGAGCTGCAGCTGGGCCTGAGCTAATTAAAGAGAAAATAAACAGTCCTGAAGTGCCACTTGCCCAGGCTTGGAGTGAGATGAGCTCTAAGGTGGCTTCAACTCAAACCATTCTGTGATTTCCTAATTCTCTACAGCACCAGGGAGCTGGGGGTGATGCAGAGACATCAGTAGCTCCTTGTCTCCTTCCAGATCCACAGAGCACATCCTTCCAGCCCTGCTCTTCCCCACTCTGGGTCAGACAGAACAAGCTGCCCCTCAGAAGATGAATTTCAAAGCCAGGACAAGCTGCCCCTCAGAAAACGAATTTCATAGCTGCCCAAGTGCCCAGGCTGCTCTTCCCTGCTCACTTGCCATGAACAAGCTGCACTGGATATGCCAGGTGTCCCCAGTGCCATATGCAATGCCAACAACATTCCTGTGCCTCCATGGAAAATACCTCACTTGATGTGCCCTTGCTTTGTGTTTTCCCAGCCACAGGCAGGCTCAGAGCTGCCCTGGAGCTCATGCATCCATGGATGGTCTTCCTGTCCCGCTATTGCTCCCAGCAGAGCCTTGCAGGAATTCATATCCACCCCTAAGTGCTGCATTTCCAGCACTATCAACAGAATCATAGATATGCTGAGTTGGAAGAGACCCACAAGGATCATTTAGAAAAACTCCTCGCTCTGCACAGAACCCCCCAAAAATCCCACCATGTGCCTGATAGTCTGTAATAGGAATAACAACAACAACAACAACAATAATAATAATAAATAATAGTAGTCCACATCAGGTCCCGAGAGCCCCAGGCCTCCCTCCTGGCACCCCTGAAAGGGTTAACAGCAGGGCTGATGCCCAGGAAAGGTAGAAGGTGCCCACAGCAAAACAAGTGATGTTCCAAGATAGTTTTGTTTGATCAATGCTATTAGACTGATAGATTGTTTGGGGAAGCTTTTTATCTCAGCCCTCACATCTGTTCTGCATTTGGAGGCAGCCTAAGAGACTGGGGGTGCAGAGCAGGTGCTGCGAGTGTCTGGTGAACATTAGGGAACGTTCACTCAGAGGCTCCAGAGCTGCCAAAAAGTGCACTGATTGGACAGATGTTACTTCATTACTGTCAACTCGTCATCCTGGATGTTTTAAGGGAACAGTTGTTTGTTAAGGAAACACAGCTGTTACCAAGAAATGTGTTTTTCCTTTCCTTTTCTTGGCTGCAGGGCAGCAAAAAGCCCAGGGTACCTGGGCACCTGCAAAGCTTCTTTCTGGGCAGCTCCCTGTGGCCAAGGAAGGGGCATAGGACTGGAAGGACCTTGCCTGGTTACCTGCCACCCCATTGCCCCAGGGATGATCCCTGTTTAAGCTCTCCTGGACGTGTTTTCCTTACCTGGTCGTCAGAATTCCCAGCACTGGAAGTTGTCTGGCACTGATATTCCAGTTGTGGGGTGACTGCTGGAGCCTTGCAATGGAGGTGGCTTTGTCATGGGCTCCTGGGTGCTAAAACCTTTCTCCCGTCCAGCTTCAGGGCAGATCTTCCAGAAATTATCCCCAAAGTATGGTTTGATTCAAGGAACTGCATGGGAGGGGAGTTGGAGCACAGTTTGCCCCACAGCTCTGCCACCTGGAGGGCACACACAGGAGGATTGGATCAGGTTTATCTGATTGGATACCTTCCAAAAAATGGGTCTGTAGGCTTCCCTCTGGTGTTCAAGCTCAGTTTCATCCAGAAATACTCATTTGGAATGTCAAACCTGTGCCTTTCAGGGCAGCCTGGATTCCTGTCTCCTCCCACAACAGCTGGGAGCACCCTGCAAAAAATGGGAGCAGCTTTGGTGCACAGTTGATCTCCTGATCTCCTCTCAGTGAGGTTCAGGAGCAACCAGGTCTTCTCCATCCTCTGGATGAGATTCAGGTACTTCACTGTCCCTGTGCCTCAGCCTCCTCTCTCCTTTGGACAGAGCCAATTCCAGCCCACAATTGTTAAGAATTAATTATTAATCCCTTGATGTCCTGTGGTGCTTTGGTGGGAGGCAGAGGTTGCTCTAAACCCTCAGTGGGGTTCTTGGTGGAGAAGGTGGGTGACACGTGGATACAGCAACAGCCCCTGGATCCAAGCCATGCAACATGGAGTGGACAGTGGATATCTGCTGGGGTACCGGGAGCACTGATTAGCAGACTCCTGCTTTTTGAGGGATCTCACCCAAAGCCAGGCTCATTTTGCTCTTCCCCGTGCTCTAACACCTTTGTCAATAAACCCCTGCAGCTGAGCGGGTTGGGAACTGTGCAGCTGATCCGAGCATCCCTCTGTGACATCTCCAGACCAAGATTCTGGAGCCACTGAGTTATATCAGCTCAGGCAGCCTCTGATCAATTCTGAGTTATCAACCCGCCATCAATTAGCACAATAACTGATTGCCCTGCTCCTGCCCAGCTCTGTCTATACATCTTCCCACAGACCCGTTCTCCCTTATCGATTTTTTACCCTCCGGCTTTTCCGCTTTGATTGATTCCGAGAGGAACGTGCAAATGAGGAGTCAAACATCTTTATGACCTGAGAACTTATCAAAGGAATTCACTGCTCCTAATAACCCTCCTCCCAATGCTGGGTAAGCATTTAACAGCTGATATGTGCTGTCAGAGGGAGCAGGCTGCTCATCCAGAGGGATGGAATAGATCCTTCTTTCGGCTCATCCCATGGCTGCAGGCAGGGAAAGAAGGTGGCTCTGCTTTACACCTCTTTATAACCTGTTCCTGTTTTTGTTTTCCCCACAGTCTCCAGCTCAGGTGCTGCTCTGGGGGGTTATGTGGCCGTAAGTCCCAAAAAACAAGGTTTTATCACTGGGGTGTCCTGCAAAGCTGCCGGGAATGGGTGGGCTCCTGCTGCTGCCTGAAAACAGCTCCCTGGTATCAGGAGAGGCTGGAAGATGATCCCATATATCAACATTTGTGCTTCAAACACAGCAGGAATCAGCCTCTGGAAGGAGATGCTGAAAGAAGAGAGAAAACACCGACAGAAGTATCGTGCAGTGCTTGGTAATCATAGAAATGTCGAGTCATAAAATCACAGAATCACAGGATGGTTTGGGTTGGAAGGGACCTTGCAAGGTCATCTGGTCCAACCCCCTGCCACGAACAGGAACAGCTTCAACCAGACCCTCTACACAGACGAACCACTGAGTGCTTTGGTGGGATTCCAGCTATGCTCAACTTCTCCTTGCCAAGCAAATCATGGGTTTAAAGGCTGCTGAAATTGATGGTTTTATAGAAATGCAGAAATTTTGATGGAGGCAGAAAGCTATCGATTAAATGAATTAATTAAATCTCCTCGAAACCAAGACACAACCGACCAAACCTGCCATGGGAGGAGCTCCTGTGGCAACACAAGTCACCTTTCAAATGTGGACCTCAGCCAGGTCATAGCCTGGAGAATCCCTCTCCTGGAGCACAGATTCCCTTCTCCTACAAACAACAGGGAGAAAGAGCCAGGAAAAGAATCCCAGCAGGCTTAGAATGAACAACAGCCAGAGAGGTCACAACCCCCTCGAACTGCTCAAGATTTGCAAAATCACATGGGACTTTTGAGTTTTAGGAGTCCCCAGTGGTTTCCTACTGAAAATAAACAGGACACTATCAGCCAGTGTTCCCCTCCAGTCCTAAAAACTGGGAATTACCAGCCTAATGTTCCCTCCTGCCCATGTCCCTGGCAAGGTGCTGCAGTACTTGAACACCAGGATTTCCTTGGGTTATTAGTGTTAAATAAAAGTTGAAAGCTCTTTGCAGTTACAGCTGGAGCCAGAGACTTTGAGGAGGAATCTGCTGAAAATGAGTTTTATATACTGACTGGCTGAATGGATAATTAAACAAATAACAAAAGTGAAATGCAATTTTGTTCTACCTCCTGGGAACATTATTGTTAGTTTATTCTTTTTATCAAAAGACTTAAGAAAAAAAACCCTAACAAAACAACAGTGCAATTGAACAATATTGCTTTTGTAAACAATTTGAAAATCCAATAACTGTAAAACTTATGACATGTTATTAAAATGTCTTACTTTTTTTTCCCCTACAAGTGAGAAAGCAATTCCAATCTCAGATGTTATAATTTAATTATACACTTTAGGTTCTGAAGAGACCATAATTCTTAGCACTGAATACATTCCATTTAATGTCCTTCTGGCATGTTTGAGAAGCTCAGGCGTTGCTGAGCTTGTTGGTCCAGTCTCCCAAAATCTCTGCTCACTGGGTGCCTGGCTCTTCCCACGGAGAGCAGGAGGCCACCACACCTCCCCAGCCTTCCCCACACCTGGCTGGGGACACACACACAGCCCTGGGCTGTCATGGGAGGAAGGTTTTTGGGTTTTTCCTAAAACATCTGACAGGTAGGATGGTGGGAGAAGGTGGGAGGCACCAGAAAAACGAATTCAGTGCTGACTTCTGGTGCTGCCATTACCATGGACATGGAAATGTTGGAGCAATTCCAGAGGAGGCCAGGACATGGATCAGGGGGCTGGAACATCTCCCTATGGACACAGGCTGGGAGAGCTGGGGTTGTTCATCCTGGAGAAGGGAAGGTTTTGTGGAGACCTCACAGCTCCTTCCAGGATCTGAAGGGGCTACAGGGAAGCTGGAGAGAGACAATTAATCAGGGACTGGAGTGACAGGACAAGGGGGGATGGGTTCAAACTGAAAGAGGGTAGGTTTTGATTAGATGTTGGGAAGAAATCCTTCCCTGTGAGGGTGATGAGGCCCTAGCACAGGGTGCCCAGAGAAGCTGTGGCTGCCCCTGGATCCCTGGAAGTGTCCAAGGCCAGGTTAGACAGGGCTTGGAGCACCCTGGGGTAGTGGAAGGTGTCCCTGCCCATGGCACAGGGTGGGACAAGATGATTTTTAAGGTCCTTTCCAAGCCAAACCATTCTATGATTTTATGATTTGGGAAACAGGAGTGGAGGAGGTGACAAGCCCTGGCTCAGGTGGTGATGGGCCCTGGGTGGGGATATGGTGGCCTGGCTGGCAGGACAGGAGAGCTCAGCCAGGGCCACCCAAATTCTACAATGCCAGGTCCCTGTCACTGCTGCACAATCCTCAACCTGGCTGTTCCCAGGGTCTGCCATCCCTCTCCCTTCCCACTCCCACCCACTTGGATACAGATTTGAGGGTCTTCAGCTGAGCACGAGCAGGACCCACCCCTGCAGCAAGAGTTCCCAACACAAGAACTAATTGGAACAAAATTTAAATGCTAACAAATAAATAAAGGCAAGCTACAGTGAACTAGTAATAAGATACCTTCGGATGTTCATTATGCTGGATTTCCAGGCAGTTAAATAGTTTAATGCATTTCCCTTTGGCTTGCATATCAATCTCAGAGCCTGTCTGGAAGCTGTTTCCCATCCTCCCCAGTCCTACATTACTGGAAAATGTGTCGGTGGCACCAGCAGTGACTCCCACCAGGTAGGGGCTGTGATCCACTGACAGCAGCAGTGTGGGGATAATTGATGGCAAGTGATTGCCAGCATGTGATGATTATCTCTTCGGGTTGTCTGCAAAACAATTAATGGCAATGAAAAGAATTCCTTTAATTAATCATTTCCTGTAAAAAATGCATCAGAATCAAATAAATCACCGAGTTGTTGCTAAAAATGGGTTGCTGGCAAAGGCTGTCACATGTTAGTGATGGAGCTGATGGTGAGGGAGAGGCAGCAGAGAGGCTGAAATGTAAGTGGGTGTCAATTGTCCTCCCTCCAAAGTTTGGAAATGTGGGAATGGACTGTTCTCGGGAATGGATCCACTTTAGGGGCTCGGAAATGAGAGGGATGATGGGGCCTGGGTGGCTGAGCCATGAAGCAAGAGCTTCTCTCCTTGGGGGTGAGCTCTCCTTGCCCCTCTCCTGTGGGAAGCAGGGTTTAATGGAGACCCAGAGGAATGTACCTCACTGGTCTAGTCTCCGTGGCAGCAGAGCCCATGGGAATGGGAGCACAGGTTGGTGTTGGCTGCTGCACCCCACAGGTTATTTGTGCCCTGACCACAGAACCCCTTTGGCTTCTGGCCAAGCTCCAGGTTCTTCCCAGGACTCAGATTTCCACCCTGTGGTGGTCTCAGCCCAGATCCTGCTGCAGCAGAACCCCTGTAGCTGCTCTCTGTGCCGCTGATGCTCAGCCTTCAACCCTCACAGCACAACCTTGTGCCATAAACCCTGCCACACATTCCCTGGGAATGCTGTATATCCATGCTGGTGCCACCTGGATGAGCCTCATCCAGATGAGGCAGCATCATCCTGCATCCCCAGATGGCATTTGGGCGTTTGAGATGCCTGAAGGGCTCCTGCTTCCCAAAAAACTCCTTATGAGAAAGCATCTCCTAGGGATGAGCCCACCTTCAGCTGCTGCCAGGTTATGGGGTGTAAATCAGGGCTGAATTCAGCCTTCAGAGAAAACAATGGGCAAGAGAAAAAAAAGAAAACAGGTAGGTGTTAAAAATAATCATAAATAATCCCAAGCAGAAAACCACGAAAACATGTCACAAACCGAGAGTGTTTTAAGAATGCTGAAAGTTTCTAAAATTAATTTTCTTCATTTTACTTTATTAAAATTGCTTTCATTTATCTCCCATGTTAAATATTTTATTTTTCCATATTAATGGCTGCAATTTCTACTGCAGCTTGTTTCTGTCATTAACAGTGTACAAACTTAATATCATTAGTAGTTTTTTCCCTTAATTATGTGAGTGGAGAAGAAAAACATCAAAGTTTCCGTGAAATTGGAATAGTATATCTAAATTGCCTCATGTTTATTTTAACATTAACAGTAAATGAAGCTAATGGGCTTTTATATTATTAAAAGCAGCCATTTGTGTCCTGCCTGCTGTAATATATAGCAAAGCTTTAAAAGATGTTAAATAATTAGTTATTTAATAGTGATGCGCAAAATAGATCAAACAAAAGGCAAACTTCCTGGAAGCAGCAACTTCAGATCAACCCTGGGCCCCTTTGTGATGCCTCAGAACTGGGTTTTTCCTGCACGCAGCTCATGTCCCACTGTTATTCTGATTGCTTTCATCTCCTGTAGGCCCACAGGGGCTCCCGGCGCCAGCCTGGGGACAGCGGAGCTGCGTGCCCGGAGGCGAGGGAGTGATGGCATCGATGGGAATGATGGCATCGATGGGAATGATGGCACTGGGAGCAGCTCCTGCCCACATCAGGCCTCTCATGGAGAGCAGTGACCTTCTCTCATCCCTGGAAAAGGCTCCTCCGCTCCAGGAGGTGAAGGGGAAGATGCCAACAAAAAGCCCTGCTGGTTTTCCCGGCAGAATTTCCAGGGCAGCCTTGAGCTCTGGGGGTGCTGGGTGTCTCCATGCAAGGCAATGCTTGCCAAGGATAATCCAGGAGTTATTTACTCCAAAACTCACACCAACAAAGGCATTCTCCCTTCCTGGGAAAATCCTCTCGTGGTGTGAGCAGCAAACATCAGCGGCAGGATCACGGATGTAACGAGGAGCAGCAGCAGTGCTCCCTCCATCACTCCTCCCTTGGATGAACCTACAGATTTCGGCACAAGGACAAGCTCCAGAGCAAGCTGATGACTTATGGTCAAATTACAACATCTTAAGATGATATTTGGGTGCTTGGGCTGTCTGTCTAATGGGGAGTAGCTGCAGAATCAGCACCACTTTGCTGGGTTCCCATAACCCATAAGGGCAGCACAAGCTCGATTCCCTTATCACCTGTGATGGCACAGGATGATAATTAAACACCTCCTGCTGTCACCTCTCACCCCCTCACACTCACACTTCAGCACTTTAAACCCACCATTAACAGCCTTTATCTCCCTCTCCCATTTTTTTTCTGTGCTGGGGAGATGGATGGACTTAAATCACCTCCAGAGAGAAGGGGTGCGCAAATGAGAGCACTTCTCTCTTCCAGCCTATTAGTGCTGTTAAAAATGTGCCTGGAATTAATAATCATAACAAACTGCTGCAGCTTAAATAAAATCAATAACAAATGGCAGATTAGCAGAAGGCCTCGGGAAAAGGCTGGAAGAGGGGAGGGAGGACACAGGGAGGGGAGCACACCTGGGAATGACAGAAAGCTCCGGTGCTCCCTGGCTTAATTTAAGAAGGGATTGACTCCCAGGGGTTATTTTCAGTTTGCTGCTCACCTCACAGCATCTTCCCAAGGGTTTTTTGAGCACCAAACCACCCCCAGCCCCAGCCTCCAGCGTAACTCCAGCCCTGGCAGGCGAAGCAATGCTATTTCCTGTGCCTTGGAGAGATGGAAAACCGTCGGGATAGGGATCACTCTGCCTCTCTGCAACATGGGCTGCACATGTAGGGCTGGGAGAAAATAAATAAACTGGCCCTGTACTGCAAGCCACAGGAATTTGTTATGTGAGGAGGAGTGGAGAGGGGAGAAATCACTGTGTGGTTGTCAATCCCATCAAGGAAAAGTAGTTCACACCAGCAGAGCATGAGTTTGCACCCAGCTGAAGGGCCCAGTTGCTCTTTCATCGCTCACAGGCACATGGCTGGACTGGAAAAAGGAGCCCCAGAAGGCAAACACAGCTTGGACAAAACGGTACAGCAGAGGAGGGTGCTGGGGTATGGATGCGGAGAGAGGAGGGGTTGTGCCAAGTGGTTTTGCTTTAGGGAAAGGAGGACGTGGAGTGGGAGAAAAGAGGAATTACTTAGGGAGAGATGAAGTTTCTCTAAAACTTCCAGATTACAGATCTTGGGATGACACCACACTTGGAGCTTGCAGGCCAGAGAGTTCTCTGAGCCTTTAGCCCTGCCTAGAGTGCAGCAGGGTGAGTGATGCCACGGCCTCCCTCACTGTGAGCCAGGTCACACTGCTGAGGTCCAAACTTCAACCCAAGGGACCTCCAGAAGCCAAGAAGAGCCCAGGAGCAAAAGGACAAACCATCACCCCTGGCGTGAAGCAACACTAGGCACCCTGGGATAGTGCAAGGCATCCCTGCCCTTGGCAGGTGTTGGAATGAGATGAGCTTTAAGGTCCCTTCTGACCCAAACCATTCCATGATTATGACCTGCTCCTGTTCCCTGCTGCAGTTTTGGGGAGATCCTACACCTCCAGCAGCATCCCTGCTCTCCACCCTCCCTGTCCCACAGTGGGTACCGCTGTTCCCTCACCCAAGACAGCAGTGTCCAAGAAGCCACTGAGGGAAGGCAGATTTGTCCCTCTCTGTCCTGCATCTCCAGCCAGGAGCATGGGAGGAGCATTGGCCAAAGGAGAATAATTCCAGGGAAGTGGCAGCTTTCCTTCTGCTTAACTTGCTTTGGAAGGAACAGTTGGGGGTACTACAGAAACTAATGTAAGGTAATGTAATCATTTACAGAAGATTTGTGGTAAATGAATGTTTGGCCTCTGTCCAAGCGCGCAGCCAGGGCTCATTACGCCCGAGGAGATGGCAGGGAAAGCTTTCCACGGCCACTGTTTGTCTTTCATTTCATCTCACGTCTGACCCGCCTGACCTCGCCGAAGCCGCCGAGGACTTTGCTTTTCTAGGGCTGGATTTCAAACGGGATTTCTAAAGGACAGCTCTGCAAAGGCTCCTTGTGCCGGGCCCTTGGCACAGTAACGAGCCACAGCTTTCCCAAACTCCGCCACTTTGGTGAAGAACAGATTTTTTTTTATGATTATTATTATTTTTTTTCCACATGAAAACAGCAGCAAGGGCCCTGGGATAGGGTAACTTAGCAACTCCACCGCAGGGATTAGGAAAATTGACTCCAGACCAAACTAAAACAGCAGAGTTTCCTGTTTTGAGCCACTCTGGACTATATTAAAATTATTTATGAAAAGAGTAAGAAGGAGGGGAAGGATGGGGAGCTGGGGCTGCTGCTGGGGGAGATGAGCCTGGGGGGATTTTTTCATCCCACTACTGAGCTCGCAGCAGAGACAAGAGGAGTATCAGGGGATGCTGAGCAGGGACCTGCCCGTGCAAAGGTTGGGCCAGCAAATTTGTCCCTCCAACCCAGTTAGAAAAACCCTGGGAAGCATCCCAGCACTGTTGTATGGGGCAGATCCACCACTGTGGTGAAGGAGGGGAGACTGGATGGATCTGAGTTTCTGGGATAAAATGGATGAAGCCCATGAACAAACACTGTCCCTTCATCCCATGTGGGGATTCCACCACCCCAGGGCCTGCTTTATGTGGCAGTATTGAACCAGGGGCTGGAGGAATGGGGCCACAAAGATTTTGAGGGAGCTTTTACACCTTCTTTGTCTGTTTCCATTCCAGAGCCCTGGAGATGTGCAGGGAGAGCTGTAGCTTGAGCCCTCCCAGCTGCAATTGTTCCTGGGAACCCCACCAGATCCCAGAAATATTTTGTTGGAAGGGACGTTAAAGCTCATCCAGTTCCACCCCCTGCCATGGGCAGGGACACCTTCCACTATCCCAGGTTGCTCCAAGCCCTGTCCAGCCTGGCCTTGGACACTTCCAGGGATGGGGCATGTGGGATTGCCCACCAGTGGAGTGGCACAGCCCCCATACTCCCTGTTTTTCCCTGCTGGAAGTTGTTCTTCCACTCCTCCCATGGTGCCCTTGTGGTCAGGATGTGGCAGCTCCATTTTTTTGGCACTGCCTTTTTTTTTATTGTTACAGTTTTCAAAGAGCAGCTCTTGTTGAAGGGGTTTTTTTTGGGAAATGAAATTGAGTAAAATGCAGTTCTGGTTTCAGACTTCCCAAGGGGGGAAAGAAAAGCCAAGGGGACCCACAGGCAGCAAAGAGCTTCCTTAAAATTATCAGAAAGTTTGAACCAGCCTTTTCCCAGGAATGTCCATGTCCCAAACCTTCCTGTGAGCTATGGGAGACTCTTCAGGGTATTTAAAAATGGTCCCTGTTCTGGGAAGCTCCACAGATGAGAAATTAGCTGGAAAATGTCATTGCACGTTGGTTAAAGTGGGCTGAGGACCTTCCCAGCATGGTCAGAGCCCACCTGACCATGGATCACTGCTGGAGTGTCCAAGGCCAGGTTGGACAGGGCTTGGAGAAGCCTGGGATCATGGAAGGTGTCCCTGCCCATGGCAGGGGGGTAATGGGATGGGCTTTAAGGTCCCTCCCAACCCAAACCATTCCAGGATTCCATGATTTCTTATCCTGAAGGAGCCATGCCTTAGACGTGGAAGAAGCAAATCCAAAAGGCAGAGAAAAAGTCCCTTGTCAGAGCCCAGCTCTCCTGCCATTTATCTTCTAGTCCTTAAGACATATTAAAATAGATTTAAAAGGACTTGAAGTTTTTTTCTCTTTAAAGAACACATTAGTGGTTTTTGTTTTAATTAAAATAGGTATTGAAATCCTCCATGAAGCTTCAGTGGAATTGTTACAGGCTGCAGTTTCCTTACGTGCAGTGCAGCCAAAATATACTGTAGTTGTTATCTTGCAACAAGGCAGAAGCCTTATTAATTTAGTTCAATCAAATCAAAGCTGCTTTAATTTACAAAGCAATAAAATCTGCAAGCATCACTTTAGATCAAAGAACTAAAAACAGCCTAAACACAAGCAGAATGTTTATTTTGTACAATGGTCCATAACTGCATTTATGTGATTTAAAAGCTTTTTGAAGCATGTGATAATATTACATGCATATAGAATTGTGTCCTTGTTGTGGATCATTACTCCCCACAGAGACCAAAAAGCATTTGCTGTTCAACTCCTACCTAAAATATTTCCTTTTACATTATTTTTTTTCCCCCCTTGCCTTAAATGGGATCTCTATGGTAATTCTTTTGTGGGGTTGTGATGCAAAATCATTTACTAAAAGGGATGGGGATGCAGGATAGCATGAAGGAAACTCAGCCAGTTTTCCAACTTTGGATGAAGGGAATATTTGAGATTTTCAGAGGTTTCTTTAAAGGAACACAACCTTTCGGGGCCCAACACCAAGCAAAAAGCAAAATTCACTGTTCTGGGGCCAAATTCCTTCCTCCTACGGATCTCAGCCATATCTGAATGAGGTTCAGGAACAATGGGGCGAGCAGGGTGGTCCCATCCTGCTGGGATGAACTGGGATGTGCCTGAGATGCTCCAATCTCCTGGTGTTCCAAGGGCCTTTGATCTGGGGAGCAGCCCAGTGTGGCCACCAAAAAAGGACCAGAAAGAGCCCTCTGTTTTAAGGTTTGAGCCGAATGTCTGTAAATAATTTGGTGCAACAATGCCCCCTCTACTGTACTCGGGAAGGAATGAAAAGTATTTGCACGGTAACAAAGGAATTTAATGGCTTGGAAAATGACTGTCGTTCCGAGCATCCAACGCTGGATTTGAGTAAAAACTGGATGCTGGTTCTCACCTAACCCTTAAATCCTTCCAGATGTGGGCAGGAGGAGATATCTGGAGTGCCGAAGGAGCCACCCCAGCAGACTAGCAGCATTTGCCAGCATTGTTTGTAACAGCAGTGTATCATTTGCTCCCTACTCCATATTTTTGTAGATTTGGGACTATTTCTGCCAGAGTTTCTTGGATGATGACACCAACATCCCCGATGGTTAAGAACCCAAACCCAGAATTAAACATTTTCTCCTCCTTCTTTCCCTCAATGTTTTCCTCAGACCAGGAGATGGTGGCAAAAACAGGGACTGCCACGAAAAAGAGTTGAAATCCAGACCTGAGTGTTTATACATAAAAAACTGAGCACTGAGAAAATCAATTGCAGCTGAATGACGGAAAACTCATGGAACTGCCACGGCTTTCTAAGAAAAAACCCGACTCAGCCAGAGTCCTGTGTGCCATGGCTGGGTTTGTGAGCAGTAACTCAGCCTGCCAGAGCTGTAATAAAGGAGAATATACAACTAAAAAGAGCTTTTTACCAGTTTTTAGCAAAGTTCAGTGTTTTTGTGAACTGTTCCCGACTACCCCGACCAGACCCAGAGCTCCAGACGTGCTGGTCCGTGGCTTTTGCTCGTGCCGCCGTCCCTCGCTGACATCCCCACAGCAGAAAAAGGCAATTAAGCCAACTGGATTTTTTAAATTTTAGAGTCACTGTAAATAATCTGGAGCATGAGTTACGCGACAAGGGCGGCAGTAATTGCCGGCTTCTTCACTTTTTATTACCGGCAGCACCCTGGGAGCTGTTTTATTGGCCCATTCGGCTGGGTAAGAGCCCTGCTGGGGGACGTCCTGCCCTCCCTAAATCTGCCTCCGGGGCTGGGCTCTCCGCAGCCTCCCGCGGGCTGCGTTTACCTGGCTGTCATCACTCCTGTCCCCAGCCCCAGGGGTGATTTAAGCACTTCAGGCCTCGAGCTCTGACCGTATTTTCCACAGTGAGCCCTGGAGATCTCCGGGCATTTTCATCCCCATTTCTCCAATATATTGACCTCGAGTGCTGCTTCTGCTGCAAATCCAGCCTGGCTGCAGTCAGTGCACCCGACGGGATTGCATCCAGCAGGAACCGAGCTCCCATTCACGGATCTGCTGCGAAACCAGCGTCCATTCAAATCCAAACCCTTCATTCACTCCTCCTGGTTTGGCTGAGGAGTGAATGAACCGTCAGCACGATCCTGGTGTAAAAACAGAGGAGCGTCCCCCTGCTGCACCTACAGCTCCAATGCCTCTGCTGTGCCTATTCCCCCCTACCCCGTGCCAGTGTTTGCTCCAGAAAACACTCTTCCTATCACGGTGGCCAGATGTAAATCCCAGAAAATGACACTCTCCGTGGAAGTACCCAGTTGTTTACAACACTCAACCTCGTCCTGGTCCACTACCTATTAATAAAAGCAGGAGCATCTCCTCCCTCCCCCTCCTTGTCCTTGACTCCGTTCCTTTCCTCGCGGCTGCCGAAGATGGCTTTATAAAGGAGAGGAAACTTCAATGGCAGCAGATGGCAGATAAGTAGGAATGGTAAATAGTTTTAATTACTGCATAATGTAAGTGAGACAATAAAGGGGAGAGAGTGGGAACAAGCTGCTGCCATGGCAGCCCTGGAACTGTTGCGGGCCCCAATTTGTCTGGGAGGCAGCATGTGTTGCTCAGAGTCTTAGGAGGGCTTTAAAAGAGGATGCCGAAAAATATTAATTGCATGGCTCATCTGCCCATCCATCTTCACAACCGAGTCACACGCTTCCTTAATTTCAGGGGAATCGTTTTCAAATGGGAATCATGCAAATGAGTATTTTAGCTATTCATTTGTTTTACTGCAAGCACTTTGTGAGCAAATGGCCTACAGCTTGCAATGAATTAAAAGACACGGGCACTGGAGACCGATTTTTAATACAAAGTCTTGACACAGAGACGACCCCGACCGGCAACACAGAAAATGTTGGCATAGCAACTTTGGGCATTTTCATGCAAATTGGCTCCTATATAGATGATACCAATGCAATGTTTTCCTTCAACTAATCATCATAAAATTAGTTTCACTATATTTAAATGCTCCTACTTAATGCATTATATCCATATGCATGAAATTGCCTCAGCTAATGCAGTACATAAAATGCCAAAGATACAATGAATAGCCAAATTGCAAACAGTTATGTTATCTCCCATAAAAACTCCTTTTCCGTATTGAATGTGTGGGCCCCAGAGGCATCTATCACAAATTGCTATTAATGCACACACACACACACGGGAGCCTGCACCCACACACTAAACACCTACATTTAAGTAACATTGAGGCTGTTATGCAACCTAAGATAAGCCCAAAATCTAAATTCAGGCTTTTTGCTTAGTGTTGTCTGCATCCCGTGTGGCTGTGTATTTGTGAACGTGCTGCTTATCAGCTTTGCAGGGTGATGAAGCTGAAGTTCTATTATTATAAACAGTTTTCTAAACTTCAAGAAATGACATTTTGCATGAAACTACCCCTGTGCACATCCCTGGGTTGCATCCCACTGCTTCTTGCAATACTCAGGTTGCTGCTGCTGCTGCATTTCCTTGCCTTTGATGATTTTATTCCAAAATCTGCTGCTAAACTGCACTTAGGGGCTTTTAAAAAAGTAAATTTATGTTTTATACCTGGACAACAGTGACTGAAGGACAGGTTTGTCCTCCACATGTCTTTGTTTAACACTTGCTCTTCAACTGGGGACAGGCTCTGCCAACAGAGAATTCCCAGTGACTTCCCAAGGGGCTCCTAGAGGTCTACACACAAGATGTTCCTCTCTTGTGGAGGGCTCAGTGCATCAGACAAGGTTTGCAGTGTCAGCCAGGACAGACTACAAGCATGTTTTGTCTGTCTAAAGCACTGGGGACGATAAATCATGAAGAAAATTTACATCCTGCTAAATGCTGCTGGGGGAGTTCTGCCTTCGGAAGCACTCAGCATTCATCTCCTTCTCCAGCAGGAAATCCAAAGGGAAATGAGTGGGGAAATCTCTGTCCCACCTAGGAGAGGTTTGGGATGGATGTCTGACTTCTGGGGGTGCAAGTGTCACCGTGCAAGGGACAAAGGGGACCATCACACCCACAGTGGTGTGGGGGGGTTACATCCCTCTGCTCCTGGGGTACAAAAAAAAGTCCCCAAAAATGCAAAAGAGGAGCAGAGCCCAAGTCCCACAGCTGGGAAGGTCCCAAAGGACCAAATCCAGCATCTACACTCGATGTTGTGCATCCTTCTAATCTCAAAACATCTGATTGGTGGCATGTTTTAATTTCTCTGTGTATTATTCCATAGTATCAGGGCCCAAATACACTTTCAGGAAATATACATTTTCATGGAGTCGGTCTGGATGCTGTAAACTGGGGTGGTCCCAGGCCAGCAGCAAAAGTAACCCCAAAGAGGTGTTTGGAGGCTTTTGGGAAATCTCCAATTGTTGAACAACTCACCTGATTATGAAATCATAAAATCATGGAATGATTTGGGTTGGAAAGGACCTTAAAGCTCATCCTGTTCCACCCTGTGCCATGGGCAGGGACACCTTCCACTATCCCAGGGTGCTCCAAGCCCTGTCCAGCCTGGCCTTGGACACTTCCAGGGATCCAGGGGCAGCCACAGCTTCTCTGGGCACCCTGTGCCAGGGCCTCCCCACCCTCACAGGGAACAATTCCTTCCCAATATCCCATCTAACCCTGCCCTGTCCTATTCCATTCCCTGTGTCCTACCCCTCCATCCCTTGTCCCAAGTCCCTCTCCAGCTCTCCTGAGGGACTGGAAGGCCGCTATAAATTCTGGAATTCCCTCTGTGTGCATCTCCTCAGTGGTTTGGTGCCACTGCACAGAGATAAACCACCTTTACCTCATCACTCAAGGACTAATTGTGAGATGATTTAATTAAAGTATACCTCTCCTTCCCCCAAGTTAGTTGTATTTCATATTGCTCTAGTAGGAGTAATTTGCAGAAATTAAGCATTGCATGTTGCTGGAATGGTACAGGTGCAATGGAAGAATAAAAAGCCCTTCCTGCAGCAGCAGGCAGTGCCACCAGAGCTCAGTGAAATATCTGTAATGACTCATTAATTCAGCAAATGCTGCACTTTGCAGCAAACATTCAAATTAGCCACAAAGAGGCTGTTTTTAAAACTTGCAGGTTATTCATAATTGCTCAATGAACACTTCATGCGAATGTATTTTAGCCCATTGGGCAAACTGTTCCCTTTGAGTATTTCCTGCAGAACGCACGATTAGCCCCAAGAATTTATGACATCATGGAATTTTTAAGGCCAAGAGCAGGATGAGGAGAGGAAGAACATGGATAAAGGAATACTGAGAGCTCTTTAGGAGAGCAGGAAGAGGCACAGACCCAGGATAAATCTAGTTTTGGCCCAACAGTTGAGAAAGGAGTTGGGAAGAAATGACTTTGTGGCTGCTCACAAGTGGCCTGGGGATGCTCCAGGACCAACCTGTGACTGATTTACACACCCACAGATCTGTGCACAACTACATTTGCCACATATTAAACACTCCAACACCCATGAAGAAGAGGGAGAGGAGAAATGATTCCTTGTGGGAGCCAGAGCACATCCCACTTGCACCATCCCCTGCTGAGAGCTGTGGCACGGGGGAAATAATCCCAACATTTACAGCTTTGCTTTCTGCCAGGGCCAACAATTTTTCAAGCTGTTAATTCGCTTCATCTTACGACTCACAAGTGCCTCCCAGATATTGGCAATCATAATTTTTATTGCCAGTTATTGTGAGAGTGAAGTGATATTTGTCTCCATGTCACCCCGGAGAGCCACGTGGCAGCGAACGAACGTGGGGAGCAAAGCAGGAGGGGCAGAGGCTGCTGGGGTGATGCTGCCACTGCTCTCAGAGCTGCCAGCTCTGGCAGATCAAGTGGTGGCACTGCCAGTGTCACCTGCCAGCCCTCCAAGGCCACCAGCACACAGGGGGCTGTGCAGGTGAGCGGAGATGAGGGCCTGGCTGGGAGTTCAGTCTCATCCCACAGACCAGGAAAGGGCTTGTGGGACTTTGGGGGATTTCCCAGTCCCGGTTTGCCCATCGCAGCTCATGAGCAGGCACAGGAGGAGCTTTGCCCATCACTGATGCCTCCTCTTTGCTCTCTATGTGACACAACATTAATTCCTCTCTCTTCTGCTCACATGTTACAATGGATCTTTAAAGGCCATACGAATCAGAGCCAAATCTTGCTGAAAGACAAAAGAGAGCATTTCTTTGACTTGATATAAACCACATTTTGTCTGCAGGCTGCACCAACTGAGAGAGCTTGGCAGGCACCTTTGCAAATAATATTAAATCCTGACACAGGCTCAGGACAGGCTGGAATTGCACAAACCCAGGAGCAGGGTGCCCCGTCCCACAGCCAGCCCCCTCTTTGCCCAGGCAGATTCCCTGCTCCAGGTAGGCATTTCGGCATATGAGAATATTTCTGCATTCCCAAGCACTTGATATGGGAGCACTTTCACAGCTTCCATTCTGTAGGGTTGGGAATGTGTCATTTTCCAGACCCTCCTGACTGTGGGCTGGGACACCAGATCTGTGACCAGGTCATTCACACAAAGAATGTGCGACTGCCACTTACAGCAGGCAAGGAATGACTTTTTGGGGAGATTTGACACAAAGAGGGTCACTTTCTATAAGATCTCCTAGGCTTCCCTGGCTGGGGAAAGCTTCTCTGCTCTGAAATGTGCTGGTCAGGCTCTCCCCACAGAATCAAGGCAATGGGATGGAGAAGGAGCCTGGAAAGGGAGGTGCTACAGGCTGAAGATTGAGACCCTGAGCTCGTCCCACCCAGCAACCCCACCAAGGGGTATCCAACTGCTGCTGGATGCTTCAAGAGGCACTGGATGGTTTCCTCCCTGGAAAGCCTCTTTCCTCATAGGCAAAAATAAGCAAAACTGAGCCAAGTCTCTCCCTCCCAGCCCTCTGTTCCCCAGCCCAGGTGATGGGAGCAGGGCAGCTCCCAGTAAGCCCTCTCTGTCACTCGCTTAAAGCATAATTCGATATCTAGTAGCTCATTAATCTATTTTTTTTTTTTATTCCCGCTCTCCCCTCCCCCAGATGGGGAGTGCTTATGCTTCTCCTCAGCTAAATAACTCAGGTCATAAAAGGTAATACCATGGGTAGCAGAATGTAAACAAACACATTCTACCTCAATAAACATGCTAATTTCCAGCTCTAATATTCACAAGTAAAATATCCATCACACAGCCCCTATTTGGCGAAGGCAGCAGCCCTCATCAGTCAATGAAGTAGGCTCCTGCCAGTTCACTGCAGGAGGCAAATAGTACAACTTAACTCACTTGATGATGCCCTTGAGGGGAAAACATGAGCCTCATAAATGAGTCTGGAAATGTGATAAAAGGATAATCTTGCATAAATGAGCCTAGATCATCATTACCTGCACAAACGCGAGGTTGTTTGAATGATGTGGCCATGTTTGATATAAATTAAGGCAGGGAGGAAGCACTGCACTGGTCTGGGAGTTTCTGGGGATGGAGGAGTTGGGATGTTCCCCTGGATCCCCCAATGCCATGGCATCCCGAGCCTGGGAGCTGCTGCTGAGGGGCAGGGCTTGCCTGTGGGGCTGAGACCCTTTGGGTGGGATGGCTGAGGTTGCTGTGGGACCAGACCAGGCTCCTCCTGGCTCTTGGACATACCTGGATGTGACTTTGTGTTCTGCTCCAACCCGGGGATAAACAAACGACCTCCCCAAATGGCATTAATGGATGGAAACAACCCAAAAGCACCTTGCTAGGGTGGTGAAGCTCCTTAGAACAAGAGATGACACCAAATGGCCAAAAATCTGTAATATGGGGGTGGTGACTTCATCTCCCCTGCAATTCCAAAGGCACTTCCTGCAGCACCCTGGGCTCTGCTGAGCATCTCTGATCATCTGCCTGGTCTCAAGGTCCACCCGGGGCTGGTGGGAAGCTGGGGTGTCCCAGTCCCCTGCCATGGGACTGGATCACCTTGAAAGATCCCTTCCACCCAAAGCACGCCCTGATTCTGGGATATTCTCCCAATTTCAAAGCCTTTAACACACAGGAGCTCCACACTGGCACAGCACCGTGCCAAGGCTGCTGAGGGTCACCAATCCCATAGCCAGGGGTGCACATTTTCCCAGTGCTCCCCAGTAAAGCATCTTTTCCACCAACTGTGCCCCTTCCCAAAGGCACACGAGGATTTTTCCCATCTGAGCATCCCTCTGTGTGCGTGGGGATAGGCAGCAGGAGACAGGACAGCTTTCAAGCCACCTCTTTATCAGGCTTGATTTTCAGCCACTTGCTGTGGTTAAATCCCTAAAAGAATAGCCAAATAGGATTATTTTCCCACGGGATGCACAGCTTTCCAAGGAGAACACTGACGTTAGGGAACATCCAGTTCATCCCACCAGGCTGCTCGGCTCATTCTCTGCTGGAGCACTTGGGGGATAAAGTCGCTCTTGGGAAGGGTTTTAGTCCTACTGAGCAAAGGAAAAAAGAGGCAAGGAGAGCTCAGTATTCCTGCTCCCCTCCCTTAGCCTGTCCCACAGGATCCCTGTGCTGCACTTACCCCAAATAACACAATGTTCAACTCATGTAGGAGCTACAAAAGTTTAAAACCATTTGATTCCTCCAAAACCACAGAACTTTGAAGGATAAAGCCCAAAGCCTTCAGAAGGATAAAACAAGTTGTGCTTTACTTTCCTTCCCAGGTTCACCTCTTGGATATCACACAGTGATGACTTGTGGGGATCCCCCTGGAGCTGCCACAAGCCTTTCACAAGCACAAGGCGCTCACTGGACTTGTTTGGATCAGTCTCTTTGCAGCTGCAAACCAAAATCTCTCACAACTGCTCCCCACATCAACAACCACGCAGCTGATTTAGGGAGCATTTGAAATGCTTGTTGAAAAAGCACAATTAAAAACACGATTCTTAATTATTTGGACTATATATCGATCTTATGGTTCCATCTGTTGCTCAGTGCTACTCGGAGTCAGTGAAAACCCGGGCTCACATCAGACCTATCCTGTTCCTGGGAAGCAGGAACAGCAGGAACCACGGGGATGGGGAAGAGGGGATTTGCTCCCTGGTTTGCAGGGCAAGGACTTGTTTCCAGATGTGTGACATTCCCAAACTGTGCCCTGCAGCCACCCAGAGACAAAGCCAGGAGCCCCGGGCCCTGCCCTCTGTTCTGCTGCTCGGGATTGACCCAGCTGCTCCAGCGAAGCTTTGCTGCCTGAGCTCCACCAAGGATGCACTTCCCCCGTTCTGGTTAATTCCCAGGCTGGGATAACAATGAACATAGGTGTGTATTTATTACCTGAGGCCACAGAGTTCTAAATGCAGCAGAGAAACCTGGAAAGCCCCTAAACTACACACTAGGGTTGTGTTTTATATTCCATGAGACAAAATATTCTGTGTGCAGGAGATCACTGAACCCACTCCATTTCCAACCACAGCAGCTCAACCCCATTCGTCTGGTGGGAACTTCCTGTTACAAGAGCCTTGAACAAATACAGTGAAAAATACTGCTTCATACTCCTTTTCTTGTTGCCTTTTTTTTGGCTGCTATTTGCATTTGCAGTCACAATCCCCCTTTTAATTACATGGTGCACTGAAGGCTACAACACTTGAGAAACTCTGAGATCCCTGGAAATGAGATGCAGGATATAAATTAGCCTGTATTTCCTGAAGATTCAGACCTTTCTATTTGAGAAACCCACATTTGCAACTGGGAAAACCCAGGACACCTCGTGTGGAGCTGCTCTCACCCCAAACTGAGGGGAAGCTGAGAAACTTCAGCGAGCACCACCATGGTATTGGGAAATCCTCTGGATTAGCACAAACTCCAAGCCCCAAGGAAGCAGATGGAGCAGCTACTTAGGGGTTAAATCTATTTTTGTTAAGTGGCTATTTGGGCTTGTTGAAAGGAAAAAAAAAAAAAAAAAGAAGAAATCAATAAAATAGAGGAGCAGAAGTCTTAGTTGCAAGCCTTGGCTGAGAAATGAGGTGGCCGTGCCAAAAAGTGACACATTTAAGCTGGTGTGTAATTTTGATCTGCATGTTTAAAATACTTCTCCCCGTTTTTGTAAATGGAGGGGTTTGAACGGGGCAGAGGGAGGGGAAGAACAGTGAAAACTCACATTTCTAATCGCGACAGCTCCGGACTGTAAAATATCCTGGCTGGAAGGGGGGGTTAAATAAGACAGGGTGGAAAAGGTGACTCACGAGTGCTGGGGATGCTGGAAGGCTGGGATGAAATGCTAACAGAGGGCTCCTGAAGGAGGTGTGAGGCTTTGAAAGAGAAGCCCAGCAGCTGGGACAGCCCTGAGGGGCTGGGGGTGACCTGCAGAGCTGTGGGTGCTGCTGGTGGTACTTTGGTGACCCTTGGGTGGGTCCCTCTATCCCAAGTGTTCCATGCATGGAGTTCATGGTCATGGGATGAGGATCCCAGAGAGCAGCATAACACAGACCCAGGTAGAAAGAAACCACAGAGTACCCTCCTTGGTGATGAGGATGAGCTGCAGACAGCCACCAACACAACACTCTTTTGGGTCACTCAAAAAAATGAGGCCTTTCCCATGTAATTCCCTGAGATTCCCATGCCAGCAGTACCAGTATGGATGGGGTTACTGGTCCCATCACAGCCCAGCCACGGGCAGGGTGCTGGCACAGGGTGCCAGGCTGTGGTGTGTGACACCAGACTCTCCCAGGGTGCTGCACACACGGTGACAGAGCCAAGCCCTGCACCAAACCTGGAGCAAGCACAGGTCAAGTACTGAGAATTTTTTAATAAGAAGAATTTGCAATATGGAATCATCCCGAAATGAGATTGACAATGCTGCGCTCTCATCCTGCCATAAATCCCCAGCAGCTTTTACCAGGCTTTGAATTCCTCACACCAAGAGCCAAACCAAGCCAAAGGGAACTGCCACTTCTTTGTCCTGGGCATTCCCCAGGGCTAATTCCTACTTTTCATTCCCATGTGGGCAGGATGTATGTGCTATTTCTCAATGAATCCTTCCTTCTTGAGACATTAATGTATTTTTTTTTTAAGTTATCCCTTCTCCCAGTATCTCCCATTTATGATGCCCTTTGAGTGCTGCTACTTCACCCAAGTGGGTTCCAACAAAATTTTTGGAGGTGCAGCTCCATGGTGCCCATCACCACAGGATGGAGATTGCTCGACATGGAAACATCCCAAAAAGGCTGTTTGGATCGGGATCCCAATCAGAAATTCGCCACTTGGGCCCATCTCTAATTTTATTATTTCCGTTGAAATAAATTATGGACTTAATTGGAATTTCTGGTTTGATCTGTCTGCTCCCCATGCTGCATAAATATCCCTCAGCATTTATTTTTCCCCTTGCCCATAGCTCATTATATTTTCCTGTCTTGGGATTCAGGGTTTTTATAGCAATTTTCTTCCATCTGTTGGGGAAAGTCCTTGAGGAAATGAAGATATTTGGGGGCTCTGCTTCCTTCCCCGCTCTCCAAGGGGCTCCCCAGGAATGTGCTGGGACAGGGAGGTCCCTGGGGAGCCCCGGCCCTGGCTCCTCCTCATGCACAGCCACGATTAATTACCATGGAAATGACTCTGTGCCAAACCCAGCCCCATTTTGGGAGCTGGTTCGTGGCTCTCTGCAGCTGCACCCCTGAGTTTGCTCCGTGCTTTAAGACACGTGCAGGGAAGTTGTTATTTTGGGTACCAAAATACCAATTTTCTCACCCACTGCTGCTTTATTGTAGGAGCCTCATTCTGCCTGGCAGACACTGCTCACTTTAACTACCCACTTCAGTTCTAAAATCCCGTTCAATGCCTTTATAAAAGATTCCCCTGTGCCTCAGGAAGCTGACAATGCAAAGCAGAGGGTAGCAGGGGTAAGGAGGACAATAAAAATACTTTAAATACTAGTTTTAGAATCATAGAATGTCATAGAATCATAGAATTTTGTGAAGAAACCCACAAGGATCATCTAATCCAGCTCCTGGCCCTGCACAGGACCACCCCAGGGACCCCATCCTGTGCTTGAGAGTGTTTTCTGCTCCCTCATTCCTGCACATCCCAGGGATGGACCTGCCTTGCTGCTCCAAGCCCCACATGGCCACCACCCAATGCCATTTTCCCTGCAGGGTGTGACACTGGGCATCGTAAAAATCACCATTTATCCCACCCAAACCTCTGACCTTTCTCACAGCAGTTTTGCCAGCCTCAGATCCTGCAGGCCTCACATCCCTAAATCCCCTCTCTCACCCCCATCATCTCACTGGGTCCTCAGACCTCACCAGGTCTTGCAGGGATCTCGACGATGTCCCTATGGAAGCTTCAGCCTTGAATTGAACCTCCAGACCATCTCTCCTGCTCCTATTTAAGGCACCAGTGCCCTGGCTCCACATCCCTTGTGCTCCCTTTCACCCAGGACATGACCCCAGCCGGGAATTCTTTGGAATCAGTGCAGAAACTGCACTTTTTCTAGGCTGTCTAATCCACAACGCCCTTGTTTTGCTCGGAGCCTCCACTTCGTGCCCTAATCCCACTGATTGCTCCGCCTCAGCCACCAGCAGCACCCAGAGCCAGCCAGAGGCAGTTTTTGGCTGAGCACGGCGTGTGACAGCTCGGCCTCACCAGCAGCTTTACCTTGTACAAACCACACATTTCACCCCATCTCTGTGTTTTACTGAGGCGAAATTCCAGCTGTCGGGGCTGAGAAGTGCAGGAAGGGGTCGAGAGGCTTTTTTTAATAACAAATCCATTAAAATAATGGATACAAAGCAATGCCAGCAGAGCCACGCTTCTCAGCCTTTAATCTTGGTGCGCAGCCCTTACGGAGGCCTGACGGGGTATCTGGTGTTCCTGGCATTTTTCTTAATGAAAAATTAGCTAGCTGAAGGAATAACTTGTCAAAAAGAGAGGGGAGCATGTCATGCACGACAGATTTTTGCAGACGCTGTACCAGCAAGGGAAGAAAGGGAGAAATTAACGTGCTGGCAGCAATCAGGCAGTTTGAGCTCTCAAACCACCGCCCCTTTTCCAAATGAAAATCCAATTAATTAGTCCATTTCCCCCCCTCAGAACAATCTGTGACACAAAGCTAATCCTCAGCTCCCCTTTGCTTGGGGATGAAACGAGCTCCCTGAGGCTGCTCAAAGTGGTTCTGGGCATCTCTCCCTTGGTCCTGTTGCTCAATTTTCCTTTTCAAGAGGCTTGTCTTGTGATCTAAAGAACATAGGGGCTAAGCTGGACCTGGAAAGTACCAGTATGGATGGCTGGGAAGGGTTCCTTGGTTCAGGAGGAGGCAGGAGAAGCTGTCAGAGCTACTTGAGCAGAAGCCTTTGGACTTCCCACAGATCCATCACAGACTCAGAAAATGCTTAAGGTTGGAGAAGACTTTTAAGATCATCAAGTCCAAATCAGAAATGTCCATGTGACATGGAGAAACACCCAACCACCCCTTCTGGCCCAGCACTGCCTCTCTTTGCTTTTCCAGGTTGAAGGAGAAGGGTGCAGACACTGATTTTCCTGGGAACAAGAGGCACACGACCTCTTCCCAGCATGTCCAAAGCTGTCGGCAGCAGCCAGAGCTGAGTCTCACATCCTTGCCGAGATATAAATCATGGGATGTGACGGTCCCACCAGCTCCCCACCACGGGTGTGCAGGTCCTGCACTGCCCAAACTGCTGCCAAGCCCTATTAATGAGTCTCTGATTAACCTCACGGAGTCCTTTGAACCAGCTCTAAATCAGATTACTGAGATCAGTTCTGTTAATTTTTTGGGTTCTTCACTCCCAGCTGACAGAGGAGCCTTTGTTTCACACCAAAATGTTGCAGTAAGACCTGGGGTATCACATCCCTGTGCCTCCCATGCCAGGCTACCACGGCCCTATGGGCAGGATCCCACCAACACCCGCACAGACCCTCAATTCCCAACTTGGAGGTTCTTCCAGTGTCCTTTTGGGTGGCACATTGGGTCAAGGCCTGGGCTTTCCCACTGCTGGAAGCACTTTTGACTTCACTTTCGCTCTCAAGCATTATTCCTTGGGAGTAGCAGCACTCTGTGGGGATGAGCACGGCCTGGTCCGGCTGATTGATGCCATTCCTTGGAAGTGCTGGGCATGTTCTGCCAGTTTAGTAAATAAGGATCCACCATGCCCATGAAACTTCAGCACAGCCAAGCCTGGCAGTGCCATCTGCTCCTCGTTTGGTGCCACGTTGTGGCATGCTCTGGTGTCAACTCCAGCAGCTCCCAAAGAGCTCTCAGGGCTGGGGAAGGCAGAGTCTGAGCTGCTTTTTCTCCATCAGCCCTTGGAGGACATCACTGGGTCTCAGTGGCTCTGCCTGGCATGGAATTGAATTCCAAACAGAGCATTTCTGCAGCGGGAAGGCAGGGCTGGAGTCAGGAGCGAGGGCTCAGGATAACACATCCAGGCAGGAAGATTGATTGGAGTTGTGTGAGATAGCCCTTCACTCACCCGCGATTATAATTATATTAAATTGCTATTTAATGGTTTTCACATCATCTTTGACAGTAGGTTATTTTTGTAATCTTTATTTTAAATAAACTCTTTTTCTGCCTTGTCGCTGAAACCCTTCCCTGCTTCCTCTTGTGCTTGGTGCACGAGGAAATCAGTTTGTTTTCCTTATCCCCAGACTTCTGTGTCATTCCATTATTACCACAAGATTAGAAAATAAGTAGCTCCCCCAAAAGGGCTTCTGGGTGAACAGACTTTCTGGTTAGAGCAGAATGAAGTGGAGCCTTTTCCCAGTGCTATCCCTGCTCCACAGCCTGTCATTCCCTAATGCTCCCCTGTCAGAGCAGCAGGAAAAGCTGCGCTCAGAATATCCTCCCTCCAGCTCCAGCAGAGCCGCTGTTGTGGTGTTCCAGAGGGAGCTGGGAGCTGTGGGAAGCTCTGCCAGCTCTCGGGGTGGAAACAGAATCCAGACCAACGAGTGGAAAATTAATATTTCAGCTCCAAAATGCAGTGTTAAGGGCTGGAGCTGTGATCCATCCATGCTGCTGTGACATTCAGACCATCCCAAGCAAACTCTCAGTGCTCCAGACATCCCTCCACCTCAGGGCCTGGGGTTTGGATAAAGCCCACCTCAAAATCCAAAGACCTTTTGTATCTGTCTGAACCAAGATGGAAGGGGAAAAACCTCTAGGAGGATTTGTTGGCTGGAAGCTGCTGAGTTTGAGAAGCTGGAGCATCCTCATGGAACGCTGAATCCCCAGCAGCGTCCCCTCGACTGTACCACGCTGTCACCTGCTTTGGACCAGACTTTTCCCACATCCATTCCTTCCTCAGCACAGACCACGTTCTCAGCTGGGATGGGAACCTCTCAGACCAGAAGCTTCATCACTTGTTCCCACTCAGGGAAATGGAAGATCCTCTTCTCGTCCAAAGTTTAAGAATGACTTATTTAAATAACTTACCAGTAATGATGTGATTCATTTAATATGCAGCAATGGTTTAAAAAAGGGAAAAATAAGCACTTATGGTCTAAGGATTTTACCCCCTAATTCCTAATAAAAGACCCAGATTTAAGCAGTAATTTTCTTTTAAAAGAATTACAAGGAAGTGTTTAATGACTCCCTCCTATGACCATGCGTTTTTGCAATGAACAATTTACAGGGCTGAATATCTCAAGTGACTGATGAAAAGAAGACACAACTATCTGACACCTCAAACCCAGCTGAGAAACAAGAACAGCACATTCCATGGCCTCTGGGGTGGAAGATCTGAATTAAACACTTTCTGTCGCCACTCAAAGACACCCCAAGAGAAGCAGCAACATTTCCATGGTTACAAGAAAAGACGTAACGATTTTGCCCATGACGTTCAACAAAACAAAGCAAAAGGAAGGGTCTGTATGCGGGTCAGGGATTTTGCACCAGCAGGAAAGGCAGCACGGGGATGCCCGGCTCATCTGGAGCTCCCACATCCCAAAGCCCTGTGGGGAAACACACGTGGGATGGCTCCAGTAGAAGTCTTTTACAGTGAAGGTGGTAAAACACTGGCAGGGGTTGCTCAGAGAGGTGGAGGCTGCTACATCCCTGGAAACACTCAAGGCCAGGCTGGATGGGACTTGTTGAAGATGTCCCTGCTCACTGAAGAAGAGGGTTGGACACCCTGAAAGGTGCTTCCAACCGAAGCCATCCCACGATTCCCTAAGGAGGGCGATGTTCAGGAGCACAGAGCCGGCCCTGGTGGGGAGTGTGGTGGGGGGAAGGCACCTAAGGAAGCCCCGTGACCCAGCCCCGTCCCTCATTGTCCCAGCCCAGCCGCTGCGGTGTTGTTTAAACACCGCCTGTCAAACCCTGAGCTCCTGGGACAGGGCTGACCCCGGGGAGACACACGCGGCTGGGAAATGCTCTGGGTGTAATTAAGGGCCCGTTCCCAGAAAGAGACAATGCTGGATCCCCGCGAGCTGGGCAGCCCTGAATCAGCAAACCCAGTCACACTTGTCACCCACACTTCGGGCTGGATCAACAGCCCGGCCGGACTAATGAGCCCGACTCCAACAGAAAATGACCTCATACGGGGCAGGACCCCGCCGTGAATTTGCTCTTTGTTGTTGCAGCCGCCTCCCTCCGACGCGGAGTAATCCCCTGGTATCCCCGCGCTCTTATGTGTACTTTACATCTCTGAGAAATGGCCTTTGTTTGTGCAGCTCAGGGCATGTTTAAATTGCCGGGCTCCACCATTAACAGTTTGTCCAGCCAGATGGAAAAAAGTGTTTCCCACCTGTATGGAAATGTGTGGGATATACACGGCTCTTTCTTTTCAGGTTAATGATTAATTTATCACTTCTCAGTTTTGGTTTTTTTTTTTTTTTTTTTTTTACGTGATGGAGTAATTAGCAGGGCTTTTTCCTAACTAAATGTTTCTCTGTGCATGTTCAGTGAGAGCAGCTGAGCAGATAAATACCTGAGATACCAATAGAAGACAGTGGAAAAACTGCTAGCCTGGAAGAAATATTTAGAAATATTAAATATTTCTAAATCCCTGTTTTTCGTTCCATAGAACCATAGAATTCTAGAACGTTTTGAGTTGGAAGGGACCTTAAAGCCCATCCCATTACACCCCTGCCATGGGCAGGGACACCTTCCCTATCCCAGGTTGCTCCAAGCCCCGTCGAACCTGGCCTTGGACACTTCCAGGGATCCAGGGGCAGCCACAGCTTCTCTGGGCACCCTGTGCCAGGGCCTCATCACCCTCACAGGGAGGAATTCTTTTCCAATATCCCATCTATCCCTGCCCTCTGGCAGTGGGAAGCCATTCCCTGTGTCCTGGCAGTCCAGGCCCTTGTAAATAGAATAACATTCCTGTAGAATAAGAATTCCCTACACTTGGCTCTCAAGACACACAGAAAAGCAGCACCCCAGAAATTCACTCTGTCCTTTGGGGAGCTGGTGGCTCCTAAGGAAATGTCTGAGGATCAGGTGAATTTTGCTCTGCATCTACCAAGGCATCAGAGTTGGGGGCACCTGTGGTTCCACACAAATAAGTAATGAAACAAATAACCCTCCATGGACCATGGGGGTCAAAAACGGACACCTGACATAACTGGGCTGGGCTGGAAAGCGTCTGACCCACACAAAGCACAAGCTTTGGTGTTAAAGTGGCACTGGGACGCTTGTCACTGCACTGGGATTGTGACACACAGCTGGCACAAGACATCTGAGCTGCCAAAACCTGGGTCACCCTTCATGCACTTCTTGAAACCTCCAGCCTTGGCATCACCGAGGCCATTAGGGTAATGCACGAGATAAGGTTTCACTGCACGTATTTGTCCTCAGACTTAATGAAAACACACTGGTGTTACATTTATAGCTCTAGAAACCAGGCTCAAAATTCTATATGCCCTGGAGAGACCTTATCTGCAGCCCAGGAAGCAAAGATAACAATCACATTTAGATATTAACTTCCCCTCACACAGGATCTCTCACTGCTGTCACGTTTTCCGCTCAGCCCCAGGGTGTTGGTGCTCTGTGGCCATGGGGGGATCACATCCAAGGGGGAAATTCGAGGCTGTGGTGGCTTTGCCATCAGCCACTGTGACAAAACCCTGGGCACGTCCCACCAGATTTGTCAGTGAGTCCTCCCAGCCGCCGCTGTCAATTCCCATGCAAATACACCTAGAGAGGGAAAAACCCCAATCACTGGATCATTAAGGTTGGAAAAGACCTCCAAGTACTAAGAATCATGGCATCCTAGAATGCTTTGGGACCTTAAAGCCCATCCCATTCCAAAGGCAGGGACACCTTCCACTATCCCAGGATGCTCCAAGCCCTGTCCAGCATGGCCTTGGACACTTCCAGGGATCCAGCGGCAGCCACAGCTTCTCCAGGCAAGGTCATCAAGCTAAGATTTGACTGAGCACCACCACACCCACTCAGGCACAGAAACCATCAAGCAGGCCCACCAAGGGCTTTGCTGTTGCTTACAGGAATCCCCTTCCTTACCCCAGAAGCACAGGGAGCTCCCAGTCCTGCTGCTCACACACAGCCCCCTCTAGCCCCCACGATTCAGAGCCCAACACCAAAACTGCCCACTAAAATCCACACGAGCCCAATTTCACCAAGGGCCAACCACAGGCAGCACAAAGACTTCTGGTGGTATCAAAGCACCTCCTGAAGGCAACTCAACAGGATCAGAGCTGCTTTTCCTTAAACACCTGTCATTTAAGGTACGTCCTTGGCTCCTGCTCCCCAAGCACAGGGAGCATCCAGGAGAGCTGGAGACCCCTTTGGTTGATGGTTTGAACTGGACAGGTCCATAAGCAAAAACCCTTTGGTTTGATCTTGGCTTAAGGGGCTCCCCAAGGCTTTGAGCCCCCTGGACTGGCTCTCAGACCCCGCTTTGGACACGGCCCTGGCTCACACCCTGCAGCTGCACTGTCTCAACATTCCCCTTGTAACCCAGTCCTGGGGACTCCCTGGCACAAATAAACTCCCTGCTCCTTCCTCCCCTTGGCTGCAGACCAGGAGCAATCCCAGCCCCTGCCATCCCCCATTCCCTGTGGCCCCTCCAGCCCAGCTGACAGACCCCCCTGGCTGAGGGGAGGCTGTTCCAGCTCACCTGGAGCCATGAGCTCCATGTTGAGAGCACTGCAGGGATGGAGCAGCTCCCACCCCTCATCTGTCATCCTGAGGCGGCGAAAAATGGGAATTTGGATGTTGGCTGGGCCCTACCTGCTGTTTCTCAGTTTGGCTTTTGAGTTTGACAGGTTCTTGTATTTCCACAAGGCTGGCAGGGCTTGTGCTGTGAGCTGATCCACAGCTCTGCAGGAATAAATTTGGGATTCTCTCCCCATCACCCACTGAAACTCCACACTGCCTTTTCCCAGGTGTTACACTCTGTGTTCCACAAGGGATCGTGAAAGGACATTCACAGCTGAAAACTCCCATGCAAGGCACCAAAACCCCCAAATTCAGCCATCATAAAGGCATTTGCTTTGCAGAGGGGATGTGTTAGAGCAGAAAGCTGAAGGCTGCTGAGTGAAGCTGGATGAAAGAATTCCTGTGCTGGAGCCTGAAATATGGGATGCTGGAGGCTCAGGAATCAACAGGGAAGGCTCTACCAGTGCGCGTGGCCACAAATTCTCTGTTTCCTTGGGACAAAGGCCTTAAAGGAAAACCCTCATATTTTTTTCCCACCTGCTCATGAGCTGTGGACCAGTGGGGCCTGAGCTGAGTGGCCACTGGATTGGGATGTGCGCTCCTAAACTATACTTTGGGAAAAACAACGGCTAAAGTTTGTGTGTGCTGCAGAACCTTCATCTTTCAAAGCAAACCCTCACCTCTGCACATCCAGAATGAGAGGTTAAAAGCAGTGAGGCTGAGCTGGAGCATTTCCCCCCACCCACAGAGGCTGTAGGGCAGGCACACCACCACATCCCAGTGGGCACAGGGAGGACAGGGCTCATTCCTGAGAGATAAAGAAATGATAACCTGGCTCCACTCATTGCTAATTAGTGCTTGCAGGGCTGAGTGCTGGGCTGCTCTCAGCTCCATCAGTTGGGACTCGGATTAGAGCATGACTTTGGCTGTAAATCTCTTTTTCCAATAAATTTAATTCATTTTTACACCACGTTCCTACCATTTGGGCAACAACCCCCCTCCCCCCCCCCTTATTGATGGGATCCTGTCCCAACACCCCCAGCAGGACAAGGACCTTGATTTGTTTCCTTTTTGGCCAGAAAATAAAGTCATGGTTCAGCCATGGAGCCACCACCAACAGGTCTGGTTTTATCTCACCTAAAGTCCTATTTTGGGACAGTTCAGCCTCAGCAAGGTGCAAACTTTGCTGTTAAAGCACAGAAAGCTGGGAAAGGGAATGGGATGTTCCCTGGGGCAGCCAAGGGCGTAAAACCAGGAGAAAGCCTTTGAAGGAAAATTTCTGATGGGCTTGAAGGGATCCTTTGAGGATGGGGGACACAAACCAGTTCCTATAAAAATGTTTTTTCAATCTATTTTGCAGACTGGGCCCGTTCACAGGAGCACCAAGAGTGCTGTGGGAGATGAAAGCCTCTGTCTCCCTGGTCCAGCATCCTGTCTCCAAGAGCAGCCAGCGCCGGATGCTCCAGAGGAAGGGATAAAAACAATGGGAGCACTCAGACTCGGGATAATCCAGCCTCTTTCATCCAGCCCTCTAAGAAAGATCAGTTCATATCCAGAAACCCAAGATGAAATGTACTTTAATAGTTTGCCTGGTTCTCTTTACTGACAGATCCCTGTATTCCTGCCACAGTATTTTCCATTTCTATTTCAGAGGAGTGGATTGGGGTCACAAAGTAGCAATTCACTGTTTGATTTTGGGGGAAGCCTGGCAGTTTTGGTGCAAAGGGGGGAAGAAATGTTTGCTTGCAGGAGCCTGAAGGGTGACGCTGTGGGCTTTTAGCGGGATAAAAATAGGAATTGGTTACTTTCCAAAGGGAAAAATAAACTGCTAAGTTTCCACTGACTTGGAGTTGCAAAAATGCATCTTGGATTCTGGAGCACTTGGTAAAATATTGTGGTTCAGGCTCAGTAAATAGCAGAGAGCATTAGTTTGGAAATAGCAGTGTAAATACCCATCTTAATGGGATGGTTTGTTTCGGGTTCTTTTTTGGGTTTTAGACTCAGCAACCTGTTTTAGCCTTGTGCTTTAGGTTTAAAGGCAGCCCCTGGCTGGCCACACACCTCAGGTGCTCATCTGCTGCCCCAAAATGAGCCCAGCTGCCCTGTACCAGAAAGATAATCTATCATGCCTAGGGGAATACAGGGAAAAGGGTGAAACTGGGAATCTTTGCACATTGGCTGCCCTGCAAACTGCTGCCAGCCCCAGGGCCCTGCCCTCACCTCTCCAGGTGGGACTGGGGTTTGTGGGGGCTGGCCCAGCTCAGGAGCTCCATCCCAGCCCTGGGATCAGAAGGGTCAGGGAAGCTCCACAGGAGGCTGTCCCTGCTGCCAGCCCTGCCAGGCAGCAGTGACTGCTCTGTGCCCACAAAGGCACACCCAGGCTTTTGTTTGAAAGCCTAAATTAAATCTCCAAACTCAAAGATCTTCCAGCACTTCCAAGAAAAGTTGAGTTCAAAGGTTGTCAGAACTCTTGGCTCCTCTGGATATTCTCCCCACCACAGGTGATGCCCACTCTGCAGCCCCAGAGACCTGCCCAGTGCCAGGGCCCCTCCTTTGTCACCTGCTGCCAGCTCCAGGTCACACAGCCTCCCCTTCATGCCGAGCTGCAGCCCAGGAATGCCAGCTGGAGAAATCCTCGTGGCTGTGCAGGGCAGTTATATATAAATTCTGGGTTGTAATATAGAGCAGAAATTTAAAATCTTCAAATCCTTTTCACTCTCCTATCTCAGCACGTGCCCAAGGCAGATCTGAGGGGTGCTGGGATGCTGCAAGGACATGGACAATTAGAGCAGGGCAGCTCTTGCCACTGCTGGAAAAAGGGTTGTGGCCCTGTCACCAGCAGGACAGGGAGCAGGAGGCCACCAGCATGTCCTGGCTCCCATCTCTTCTCTTCTGTCTCTTCAGAGACAGAAAATGAGACAGGGAATGGTGCAAAGCCCAGATTGCTGCATCCAACACCTGGAGTGAAGCTTTCTGCACAGGAGACCCCCCCGAGCAGCACCCAAAGGGCTCCCCGGCCCCGGCTGCCAGCAACCCCGGCTGCTCCAGCAGTCCCGGCTGCTCCAGCAGTCCC